>NC_057795.1:460173460-460379294 GCF_018294505.1 Triticum aestivum
GGGGCCAGTGCTCCTTCGAGTGTTGGTCCGAAATGAGCTGCCTGCGAGGCCACCTCGGGGAAACTTGAGGGCTGGTTTTACTCGTAGCTAGTCTCATCCGGTGTTGCCCTGAGAACGAGATATGTGCAGCTCCTATCGGGATTTGTCGGCGCATCAGGTGGCTTTTCTGGTCTTGTTTTACCATTGTCAAAATGTTTTGCGAACCGGGATTCCGAGGCTGATCGGGTCTTCCCGGGAGAAGGTTTATCCTTCGTTGACCGTGAGAGCTGATGATAGGCTGAGTTGGGACACCCCTGCAGGGTATATAATCTTTCGAAAGCCGTGCCCGCGGTTATGAGGCAGATGGGAATTTGTCCATGTCCGGTTGTAGACAACTTGACACTTGACTTCATTAAAATGCATCAACCGCGTGTGTAGCCGTGATGGTCTCTTCTCGGTGGAGTCCGGGAAGTGAACACGGTTTGAGTTATGCTTGACGTAAGTAGTTCCAGGATCACTTCTTGATCACTTCTAGCTTCTCGACCGACGCGTTGCTTCTCTTCTCGCTCTCACTTGCGTATGTTAGCCACCATATATGCTTAGTGCTTGCCGCAGCTCCACCATATTAACCCTGTCCTACCTATGAGCTTAAATAGTCTTGATCTCGCAGGTGTGAGATTGCTGAGTCCCCGTAGCTCACAGATTCTACCAAAACAGATGCAGGTGCCGAGGATACTGGCGCAGATGGCGCAACTGAGCTGAAGTGGGAATTTGATGAGGCCCTTGGTCGTTACTATGTATCATTTCCAGATGATCAGTAGTGGAGCCCAGTCGGGGCGATCGGGGATCTAGCATTTGGGGTTGTCTTCTTTTCATTTGAACTTGACCGTAGTCGGTCTATGAGTGTACTTTGAATGATGTATGATCTTAATTTATGTATTGTGTGAAGTGGCAATTGTAAGCCAACTCTCTTTATCCCATTCTTGTTCATTACATGGGGTTGTGTGAAGATGACCCTTCTTGCGACAAAACCACCATGCGGTTATGCCTCTAAGTCGTGCTTCGACACGTGGGAGATATAGCCGCATCGTGGGTGTTACACCCAACGTATTAACGGACCATAAACGGGCCGATGTAACCACGGGCTGAATTTGGCCCACAAGCAGAAAATGACAGTAATGGGCCGTAAGTAAACGATTGCTGGAAATGAGCCCAAGAATAAATGGGCTCTGAGAAGGCCGAAAGATAACATTTGCTGGAAACGGCCCAACTGAATAACGGGCCCTTAATGGGTATAAAGTGATATACTGTTCATTACAGGCCAGTTTCACCATGGGCAGTTAGTGGGTGTAAAGTGATACAGTGTTCATTGCGGGCCAGTTTCACCATGGGTCGTTAATAGGCCAAGAGTTACATAGGGCCTCATATGGGCGGAAAGACGTCATGGGCCATACATGGGCCAGAAGTGAAAATGGGCTGGAATCATATTGGATGGCCCAGATGACGCTACTGGGCCTAATTCGGATAGAGCGTAACGGGCCTTGGGTTGGCGGGCTGTAAATGGGCTATATGCGAACAGGCCGTTAACAGGCTTTCCATGGGCCGGCTCGCCACCTTTTGACCAAGTCAAACGGGCCGGCCTTTTCACAGGAATGGGCCTCTGTTGGGCCGTGCCACGTGTTGACGTATCATAGGCGCCTTCTGTCCAATGAGTGGTTGACGTTTGTCCCAACGGTGAGTCGACATGTGTTTTCTACAGCCAATGATGATTTTACACGTGGAAAATCCCCATTGGTCAGGGCTGTTAATGGGTTATCGGATCCAAAACCCGACCTGATAGCTTAACAGCGTTCCGTTACGGTGGATGCCACGTGTCGGTCACCCTTGACGAAAGCACTTCTGTGACGCGCGATTTATCGTCATGGAAGTGGACACTTCCGTGATGATAATTTTGGTAATGTCATCGAACACTTCTACGATAGCACAGGTATGACTATCTCGATTCTGTCATAAATTTGTCATGGATGTACATGCATGACAAAAAAACGCGACCTACTATGACAAACACGTATCATCATGGAAGTGTATTTTTTTTGTAGTGTCTCCTGAAGCAGACTCGGATCCTGAACTGATGGGGTTAACTGAGACCTCCGGGTTAAAGGTGACACGACAATGCTGCCTCAAGGGCTCTCCCTCCGGGGCAGGTGGAGGATAAATCATCGGGGCTACAGGAGTGGCGAGAAGTGTAACCCACTCAGCAGGAGCACTAAGTGGACTCACTGTCGTGGTGCCCGAGCTACTCGGAGGAGTAACCGGGGAAACAGGAGAACTAGAACTGGCAGGAATATAGAGAGTAAATCCTACAGATGCTGGAGTAGTGACTGATCTAGTAGAGGCTAAAGCAGTACGGGCACGACTCAGCTCTCGAGCTAGCTCGTAGATCAGAAGATAGCTAGCAGTGATATAGCAAGAAAGGTAGCTAGCAACACTATCATACTCCGGATCAATGACAGGGAAATGTACACGACCATTATCGTGCAGAGAAGGATAGTAGTAGAAACCTGGGTGGTTCTGCATCCGGACCTCCTTGTAGCGGAGCTCAACAAGTACCTCAAATCCAGCAAACTGGACGGCCTAAGAAGCGGTAGAAGTGTAACCGCTCCGAGAGGTACGAGTGTAAGTGCTAGAGTCGGAACTGGTGCGCAGACTAACCATGGCGTGATACTCATACACTTAGTCAGCTAGATGCTCCCGGTATGCACGATAGGTTGGGTCATCACCGTGGGGGTACAGCCAACACCACACATTACGAAGGAGATGCGGCGACATGTACGGCATTAGCTGCAACTGGCACAGATATAGCACCAGAGCCATTTACACTCCCAACCATTAGCAGGTTAGCATAAAAATAAAATTAGTGCATGCAATGCAACAACCAGCTACAAATGCTACAGGCACTCAACTACAACTCGTATCTAGGGTCCGGTTAACTCGTCGTAGTCTAGCGTGGCCTACAGTCAGCACGGCTCTGATACCAAGCGTTGTGGCACCCCGGCTCAGAGCAACCGGTTTACCCTGCATTGCCAGCCAAAGACCTTGTCTTCTGGCAACACACAACAACTTGGTACAGAAAAAAACCGCTTTATTGATGCTAGCGGATCAAAGTTTATATTACAACAGTTAATGAGGCCAAGCGGCACACACGGTGTGGCTGAACAATATGTACATTATTTAGTGAACATAAAGGGGCCTCGATCAAGACAACTACGCGGCAGCGGAACAACGTCATAGCGGAACTCCATAGCACAAGGACACCGATGTGGACATGATCTAGACTCGGACAACTCTCCTTTCCAACGAGACTTTCCTGAAATCTGGCATGACGCGCCAAGTCAATACATTGAATGTACTTGCAAGCTCACAACAAGCATAAACATAATAACAAACAATATCATGATAATTAACCAATTAATAACAATGCAACAATATATCCAACATGCTGTGACCATGCTCTTGTGATAATCGTCCCATGGACCAGCTTACCAAATGTGATTGTTTCCTTATCACAAATGTGTCGAACACAGAGAAAAACTCATGATCCTTACAGCAATCACAACCACGACCAATAAATGGCCCGTGATCCTTACGGCAATCACAACCACGACCAATAAATGGCCCATGATCCTTACGGCAATCACAACCATGACCAATAAATGGCTCGTGATCCTTACGGCGATCACAACCACGACCAATATATGGCTCGTGATCCTTACGGCAATCACAACCATGACCACATCTGGTCCAACTCAACACGATGGCCTTTCCGCCACCACCACAGTGCAAACGTCTTAGTTAGTGTGCAAATTTATTAAGTGTTGACCCATGGTGTACCCTACTTTCGAGCGTGTCCTTAACCGTGGACTCGGCTATCGATAGATTAATACACTCTGCAGAGGTAGCGCACTGGACCCACACCATGGAACCCATGGCCTGGTACTCCCGTTCGGGTGGACCAACGGCATTCCGATGAAACCACTTCATTGCCATGACACTCTCCCGGCCACTCCAACTCAGTCCCCATCAGGCTAGTCCTGGGTGGCCCCGTGTCTACCTCAAGACACAACGACCACCATCGTGGCCACGATCCACTCTGGGACCCGGTACCAAAAACTTAACAATGGGCTCACAAGGTTATACCTGCTTACCAGGCCAGGGTACAGCACGCCCATAACCTTCCCTAGATGGAGGCACGGACCAGAGGCACGACAATGAAACGGTTTAAGGTCGTCCCATACCGGCAAATGTGGTTGGACTGGGAAAGACTCGTTTTAGTGGCACCATGACCCGGTCAACACCATGTTCAAGTTGAGTTATCATCAGGTTCAACTTAAAGTGAAAATAACCGGCGTTATAATGACATGACATGCATCACCAATATAAGCATCACATATCAACGAAAATACTGAGTCAACTACGCTCTTACTGTGCAATCAACAACTCATGATACTCCTCTGGTTAAGATCAAACCTCACTTAAACACGAATCTTTTCTAGCAAATTTATCATTTTTCATCATGCAAAAATAATTTCACTAATTATTTATCTCCGTAACCATATTATCTTCTCATTACTCATAACTAAATCCTTGTTAGCTTATCAACTAGATTCACTTCAAACTTTCTGTAAATAAAGCATATTTAATATAACAAGCATCTAACAGAATATAATTAACATATTAATTATATAAATGCATGAATAACCATTAGTTCAAGTAGGAAAATCACAAATATTGATGTGGCACTATGAGAATGTTGATGTGGCTTGCCTTAGTGCAGATGAGGTTCACAAGCCTCCTAGTGATCCTCAAGACAAGCCTGCTCTTTTGAAAATAAATAAAGACACCAAAAGAAAACATCAAGAAACCTTTTGAAATTCACCAGAAAATCTAGATAGCAGGGGAAAATCCCATCTTTTGGGGTCTGCTAGATTTTTGGACAAAGAACACAATGCAAAAAGAATCAATGCATTTAGACTTATAGATAAAAGGTTGTGGCTGTTTGAAGTTTTCTGGATTTAAAAGAAATTTGAAAAAAATAAAACAGACTGAGGGGGGTGACGTCGAAGGCGTAAAAACCCCAGGGGCCACCACTCATACTGCTTCACATGCGTACAAAGTGGCTGACTAGCGGGGCCCGCTGGTCACGTGAGGAGGAGGAGGGAGGGAAACAGAGACCGGCGGGGACTCGCCGGAGTGCACGCCGGCGGCGAGGGCTCTTGGGCCAAAACGAGAGGGGGGATCGGTAGAGGAGAACGAGGCGCACCTACACGTACCTGTAGCGTGTCTAGGGGTGGTCGGACGGCGTCTGAAACAGCCTCTCCACCGGAGGTAGAGGGCAGCGGTCGCCGGAGATGAAGACGACGGCGGCTAGGGGCAGCTCCAGGGGCTCCAACAGGGCGGAACGGCTCCACCGGAGAGTGGAGGAGGCCCTGGTGGGGTTGCCCTGGCCTGGGAGGGGCTGGAGCTGCGGGTGAGGGAGTCCCGGACTAGGGGGTGTCCGGATAGCCGAACTATCATCATCGGCCGGACTCCAAGACTATGAAGATACAAGATTGAAGACTTCGTCCCGTATCCGGATGGGACTTTCCTTGGCGTGGAAGGCAGGCTTGGCGATACGGACATGTAGATCTCCTACCATTGTAACCGACTCTGTGTAACCCTAGCCCTCACCGGTGTCTATATAAACTGGATGGCTTTAGTCCGTAGGACGAACAACAATCATACCATAGGCTAGCTTCTAGGGTTTAGCCTCCTTGATCTCGTGGTAGATCTACTCTTGTAACGCACATCATCAATATTAATCAAGCAGGACGTAGGGTTTTACCTCCATCAAGAGGGCCTGAACCTGGGTAAAACATCACGTCCCTTGTCTCCTGTTACCATCCACCTAGACGCATAGTTCGGGACCCCCTACCCGAGATCCGCCGGTTTTGACACCGACATTGGTGCTTTCATTGAGAGTTCCTCTGTGTCATCACCGATAGGCTCGATGGCTTCTTCGATCATCATCAACGACCCAGTCCAGGGTGAGACCTTCCTCCCCGGACAGATCTTCGTATTCGGCGGCTTTGCACTGCGGGCCAATTCGCTTGGCCATCTGGAGCAGATCGGAAGCTACGCCCCTGGCCGTCAGGTCAGATTTGGAAGTTTGAACATCATGGCTGCTATCCGCGGGGACTTGATCTTCGATGGATTCGAGCCACAGCCAAGCGCGCCGCACTGTCACGACGGGCATGATCTAGCTCTACAGCTGGACAGTACCCTGGAGGCCGCACTCGAGCCCGCTCCGATCTTCAATTCGGAGCCGGCTGTGCAGATCGAGGACGGATGGCTAGACACCGCCTCGGGGGCTGCAACCTCTACGGCGATAGAGCCGAACACTGACCTTGTCCATCACGAAGCTCATCACTCTGAGGTGTCGGACCCCTTGCCGGACTCCGAACCTCCCGCACCCCCTCCAATCGAATCCGATTGGGCGTCGGTCATGGAGTTCACCGTTGTGGACATCTTTCAACACTCACCTTTCGGCGACATTTTGAGTTCGCTAAAGTATCTCTCATTATCAGGAGAGCCCTGGCTGGACTGCGGTCAGGACGGTTGGGATGCGGACGACGAAGAAATTCAAAGCCCACCCACCACCCACTTGGTAGCCACTGTCGACGATCTAACCGACATGCTAGACTATGACTCCGAAGACATCGACGGTATGGACGACGATGCCGGAGACGACCAAGAACCAGCGCCTACCGGGCACTGGAAAGCCACCTCATCATATGACATATACATGGTGGATATCCCAAAGGATGGGAAAGGCAAAGGAACAGCGGAGGATGACCCCTCTAAGAAACAGCCCAAATGCCAGCGTCAGCGGCGCCGCTCTAAATCCCGCCATAGCAAGAATGAAGATTCCGGCACCGGAGACAATAACACCCCAGACAGTGCCGAAGACAACCCGCTCCAGCAAGATTTAGCACAGGAGGACGGAGACGCCGGCCCTCATGAGAGAGCGGCAGAAGAAGAGGTAGAGGATTATATGCCTTCCTCGGGAGACGAGGCAAGCCTCGATGATGATGAATTCATCGTGCCTGAGGATCCCGTCGAACAAGAGCATTTTAAACGCAGGCTTATGGCCACGGCGAACAGCCTCAAGAAAAAGTAGCAACAGCTTAGAGCTGTCAAGATCTGCTAGCTGACAGATTGACTGAAGTCCTCGCGGCCGAAGAGCATGAGCTCGAACGCCCCTCCAAAATCTACCCTAAACGCAAGCTGCTCCCCCGACTAGAGGAGGAGGCGTATGAACCTGCATCACCAGCAAACAATACGGCTGACCGACCACCCCGTGGTCGCGACAGAGAGGCCTCTAGGCCCTTCACTAGAACCGTACCCCGGCATCGCTCGAAAAGCATAAGGCCACAGGGGAACGCTCCGGACTTGCGAGATATATTGGAGGATAAGGCAAGACAATCAAGATCGATCTATGGATCGCGTGGGTGCCCCATGATACGCGACGACAACCATCGCGCCGGACACAGTAAGTCCGGCCGGGCCGAACAAAATAGACAAAGCTCTTTTGAGCTCCGTCGTGATATCGCCCAGTACAGAGGCGCCGCACACCCACTATGCTTCACAGATGAAATAATGGATCATCAAATCCCCGAAGGGTTTAAACCCGTGAATATTAAATCTTACGATGGCACAACAGACCCCGCGGTTTGGATCGAAGACTATCTCCTCCACATCCACATGGCCCGCGGTGACGATCTTCACGCCATCAAATATCTCCCACTCAAACTTAAAGGACCAGCTCGGCATTGGCTTAACAGCCTGCCCGCAGAGTCAATCGGGAGTTGGGAAGACCTGGAAGCCGCATTCCTCGATAACTTCCAGGGCACATATGTGCGACCACCAGACGCTGACGACCTAAGCCATATAATTCAGCAGCCAGACAAATCGGCCAGACAATTCTGGACACGGTTCTTAACCAAGAAAAACCAAATCGTCGACTGTCCGGATGCGGAGGCCCTCGCGGCCTTCAAACATAACATCCGCGATGAGTGGCTTGCCCGGCACCTGGGACAGGAAAAGCCGAAATCCATGGCCACCCTCACATCACTCATGACCCGCTTCTGCGCGGGTGAGGACAGCTGGCTAGCACGCAGCAACAACCTCAGCAAAAATTCTAGCAGTCTGGATATCAAGGACCATAATGGCAGGTCGCGTCGCAACAAAAACAAACGCCGCATTAACGGTGACAATAGTGAGGATACGGCAGTCAATGCCGGATTCAGAGGCTCTAAACCCGGTCAGCGGAAAAAGCCATTCAAAAGAACTACTCCGGGTCCGTCCAATTTGGACCGAATACTCGACCGTTCGTGCTAGATACACGGCACCCCCGAAAAACCAGCCAACCACACCAACAGGGACTGTTGGGTATTCAAGCAGGCGGGCAAGTTAATTGCCAAAAACAATGACAAGGGGCTGCATAGAGATGACGAGGAAGAGACCCGACCGTCGAATAATAGAGGACAGAAGGGTTTCCCCCCACAGGTGCGGACGGTGAACATGATATACGCAATGCACATACCCAAAAGGGAGCGAAAGCGTGCACTCAGGGATGTATACGCGATGGAGCCAGTTGCCCCGAAGTTCAATCCATGGTCCTCCTGCCCGATCACTTTTGACCGAAGGGACCACCCCACCAGCATCCGCCATGGCGGATTCGCCACATTGGTTTTAGACCCAATCGTTGATGGATTTCACCTCACCAGAGTCCTGATGGACAGCGGCAGCAGCCTGAACCTGCTTTATCAGGATACAGTGCGCAAAATGGGCATAGACCCGTCAAGGATTAAACCTACCAAGACGACCTTTAAAGGCGTCATACCAGGTGTAGAAGCCAATTGTACAGGATCAATTACACTAGAAGTGGTCTTCGGATCCCCGGATAACTTCCGAAGCGAGGAGTTAATCTTTGACATAGTTCCGTTCCGCAGCGGCTATCATGCCCTGCTCGGACGTACCATGTGTGCAAGGTTCAACGCGGTGCCGCACTACACATACCTCAAGCTCAAGATGCCAGGCCCTCGAGGAGTCATCACGGACAACGGAAACACTGAACGTTCTCTCCGAACGGAGGAACATACAGCGTCTCTCGCGGCAGAAGTACAATGCAGCCTCTTAAGGCAATTCTCGAGTCCGGCCGTTAAGCGGCCGGACACGGCTAAACGCGCCCAGAGTAACCTACAACAAGACCACCTGGCACGTTCCGAGCACGCGTAGCAGTGCGGCCCCAACCCCAGCCCCTGCAAAACGTCAAGACAGGTCCTTCGCGTACATCATTACGCTCTGAAGATACCATGGGCATGGGGAGAGGGGCACGACCACGATAGGCCCAGAATGAGGATCAACCACACCAGGGGCTCTCAAGTGTGTCGTTCTTTTTTTTTCTTTTTTTCCTCTTTTTATTTTTACCCATAGGACTCCATTCGTCCGAGGCCCTGTCCGGCAGCAGACCTGCCGAACTCACAGTGCAACAGCCAGGGAAGGAGAAAGGCTACAACGAATATCCAGGTGGTCTCCATTACGAGCATTAAATCTGTTTTATGCACCATTCTGCAGCCTACCCCTGGAGGGGGACATGTTTAATAGTCCCATCCCTTGCTTATCGCACCATTTGTATCGTTCTGCATTTACAGCAGTTTTTCTTGAATAAGTAATGCAGCACCTTTTTGCTTCCAATTGCATTTCTTTCTTATACATATGTTCATTTATGACATGTTGCATCCGTACATTTTGGTACGACTAAATACACCAGGGGCTTATGTTTCCCGCATCATGGTGTGATAAGTCCGAACACTTTCACAAGTGCGGCACCCCAAACTTATAGCATTATATGCATCAGCTCTGAATCATGTCTTGGGTCAATAGTTGGGTTTGCCCGGCTCCCATGTTTTGGTACCTTACGTTCCGTTGTATCAGCTAAGGTAGCACTGGGAGAACCACTACGATTGCGCCCCAGTTGAGCTGGGCGAGCGCCTCAGTGGAGAAAGCTAAAACTGACTGTCATGATGAGGCGAGAGTCGGTCGCTGTTCGAGAGGTTTTTTGCGAGTCCCTAAAGACTTATGCCGCTTAGAGCGAGGAGCCAGCTTTGTCCGGCCCAGGCATGGATAGCGCCCCCAATTCGGCCTTCCGAAGACTAGGGGCTTCGCCGAAATTTAAAATTATAGAATTCTATGGCTAAGTGAGAGTGTTCAAGCATTATAAGTCGGGTTGCCTTGTTCGTTGTGTTGAGCACCTCCCTAGATGGACCCAAAAATGGGAACAAGCGTGCTCAAGTTTATCCCGAACACCCCAGCACTCGTGGCATGGGGGCTGAAGCTGATGACTTGCCATCTCTCAGATTTGATAAACAGCCGCACAGAAGGTAATATTTTAAATTAACAAGTGTTGCTTAGTGCATACGAACTAAGTTTTCAGCACACAGCATAACAAAATGTGAGTCTACTCAAATATTACATCTTTGGAGCACTCACCCGCAATAATGCGGGCACCCTTCAGGACACTCTCTTAATACATCTCGGGCGTGCGATGCTCCTTGCCCTGCGGTGGCGGGTCCATCACAAGCTTCTGGGCATCCATCTTGCCCCAGTGCACCTTTGCGCGGGCAAGGGCCCGACGGGCACCTTCAATACAGGTGGAGTGCTTGATGACTTCAACCCACTGGCACGCATCCACCAGCCGCCGCACCAGGCCGAAGTAGCTCCCAGGCATGGCCTCCTTAGGCCATAGCCGAACTATGAGGCCCATCATGGCCTGTTCGGCCACCTTGTGGAGCTCGACCAACTGCTTCAGCTAGTCGCTAAGGGGCACCGGATGTCCGGCCTCAGCATACTGAGACCAGAAGACCTTCTCCGTCGAGCTCCCCTCCTTGGCCCTGTAGAAAGCGGCAGCATCGGACACGCTGCGAGGCAGATCTGCGAACGCTCCTGGAGAGCTCCGAATTCGGGTAAGCGATATGTAATTCACACTCACATGCTTACTTTGCATGAAAAACGCCTTACCCGCCGCTATTTTCTTCAACGCCTCGACTTCCTGGAGGGCCTTATAGGCTTCGGCCTTAGTGGCTTTAGCACTCTCAAGAGTCGTCGCAAGCTCGGACTCTCGAGTCTTCGAGTCACGCTCCAAACTCTCATGTTTTTCCATGAGAGCCTGGAGCTCTTGCTGTACCTCCGCCACCCGCGCCTCCTGCTTCTCTCACTCGGAGTGTTCCGCGGCCGCATTACGTTCAGCCACGAACACCGCCTCCTTCAGGGTCGCCACCTCGCTAGTGGCCCCTACAATACCCACATTATTCTTGTCATTCTTCTTGCAACCAAAATCCTTTTCTTTAAGGTACAATTTTAATAAGGTGTTACTCACCTTCCTTGTCCTCGAGCTGCTTCTTGGCATGGCCGAGCTCGTTCTCGGACCGCTCGAGGCTTTGCTTCAAAGTATTGACCTCCGCAGTCAGTGTGGCAGAGGTCAGCAGCGCAGCCTGCAATCCCATATTGACATATTTTTTATGACTCCTGCGTATATCTTTTTAGATCCTCAGTCTGGCTTTTCTTTCCGAACACCAAACCGAGCATCAGGGGCTACTGTTTATGCGGTACTATTTTACATATATCAAAATTCTTACCTCAAAGCATGTTAGAAGGCTGCTGCAGGCTTCGGTCAGCCCACTCTTAGCGAGCTGAACCTTCTGAATCACCGCACTCATAACAGTGCGGTGTTCCTCTTTGATGGAGGCGCCATTGAGCGCCTCCAGCAAGCTATCCGGCACCTCCAGTTGGACGGAGGCTGCCGGCGTCACAGTCTTGCCCTTCTGGCGAAGGGGCCGCCCGCCGGACACTGGAGCCACTATGGGTTCCGGGGCCAAGTCTGGTGCAAAGTCCGGGAGGTTGTCCTGCGACACCTCCGGGGCCTCCTCCTCCTGGTGGGTACCTTCCCGGGATCCCACCTCGGCATCGTCCGCATCACGGGGGGTGGAGGCGGTCGGAAGAGAATCCATATCCGACGCACCTAAGGACCCGCTCGACGAAGTGGGAAGATCATCCTTGGGCGGACTGCAGGGTTGTATGCGGCATTAGATAGACCTTGTGTGGCAAAAAAGAAAAACCGTGAAGTTATTCGGGAGTCCGGATACTTACGATTTCGCCAGGGGCTTGGCCCTTGGAGGCCAGTCCTTGTCGTCGTCACTGGCGGTGGCAGAGCAGTCTGGGGAAAGAGTTTTTCCCTTCTTGGACCCTTCGGCCTCCCTTGTTGGGGAGGCCTTCCTTTTCTTCCTTCCCCCCGCTGGGGGAGAGGCTTTCTTTTTCTCCTCCTCGCCTTTGTGGGAGGAGTCTGCCTCGGAGTCATCATCCGATAGCTCCTGAAAACGGGAACTCTTTCGAGTGCCCGTGGCCTTCTTCTTGGCCTTCTTCTCCGGCACCACGTGGGGTGCCGGAGCCAGCAGCCCCGTTAAGCGGTCGTCCGCTGGGTCCTCTGGTAATGGGGCCGGACAGATAGTCTGTTCAGCCTTCTTTAGCCAGCCCTGTCAAAGGAAAAGGAGTTTAGATCCCGCATAGAGTCAAACTATGGAAAACAAAAAGGACAAAATCACTTACCTCGTCAGCCGGATGCTGCGAGCTGAATCCGCGATCTTCGGTAGCGGATGTGGGAGCTTTGGCGCCCTTGAACAGCACCTTCCAGACATCTTCGTATGTAGTGTCGAAGAGCCCGCTCAAAGTCTGGTGCTGCGGCAGATCGAACTCCCACATGTTGAAGCCCCGTCGTTGGCACGGGAGAATCTGGCGAATGAGCATGACCTGGACTACGTTGACAAGCTTGAGCTTCTTGTCCACTAGCTTTTGGATGCAGGCTTGGAGTTCGGTCGGCTCCTCCGAATCACCCCATGTCTGGCCGCTCTCTTTCCAGGAGGTGAGCCATGTGGGGATGCCAGATCTGAATTCGGGGGCCGCTGCCCATTCGGGGTCACGCGGCTCGGTGATGTAGAACCACCCTGATTGCCACCCCTTAATGGTTTCCACGAAAGTACCCTCAAGCCAAGTAACGTGGGACATCCTGCCCACCATGGCGCCTCCGCACTCCGCTTGGCTGCCCTTCACAACCTTCGGCTTGACACTGAAGGTCTTGAGCCACAAGCCGAAGTGGGGCTGGATGCAGAGGAAGGCCTCACACACGACGATAAACGTCGACATGTTGAGGATGAAATTCGGGGCCAGATCATGGAAATCCAGGCCGTAGTAGAACATGAGCCCCCGGACAAAGGGATGGAGTGGGAAGCCCAGTCCGCGGAGGAAATGGGGAAGAAATACTACCCTCTCATGGGGCCTGGGGGTGGGGATGAGCTCTCCCTCGTCGGGGAGCCGGTGCGCGATGTTGCTGGACAAATATCCGGCGCTGCGCAGCTTCTGGATCTGCCCCTCCGTGATGGAGGAGGCCATCCACTTGCCTCCCGCTCCGGACATAGTTGGAGGAGGTTGAGGTGAGATGTGCGGACTTGGGCGCTGGAGCTCGAGTTCGCGGAGATTGATAAGCCAAGGAGGAAGAAGGCGCAGGTAAAAGGGTTGGATCTTTATCCCCTTATATGGGCGGACAAAAACATGTGTCCCCACCGGCCTGATAAAACTCGCTTATCTCCCAAGCGCCGCAATCAATGGTGTGGTTGGGTTACCCACGTCCGTATTGATGGGAATCCCGAAATAAGGGGAACATGATCTCTGCTTCCACAAGATGTGCCAAGGAAACCGCTTCGCTAAACGTGCTGAGGTGGTACAATAAAGACAATTCGAGTAAAGGCTTGGTAGTGGTGTGACGTCACGCCACAAAATATGTCAGCAGATTGAACTTGTGTAATATTATTCTCTCTACGGTGGTACGTGGAATTTATTTTTGCAGAGCTGGACACTATCCTGGTGTTCACAATCTTCTATAGATTATTCGGAGGAAGAACCCGCCTTGCAATGCCGAAGACAATATGCGTGCCGGACTCGTCGTCATTGAAGCCTGGTTCAGGGGCTACTGAGGGAGTCCCGGACTAGGGGGTGTCCGGATAGCCAAACTATCATCATCGGCCGGACTCCAAGACTATGAAGATACAAGATTGAAGACTTCGTCCCGTGTCCGGATGGGACTTGCCTTGGCGTGGAAGGCAAGCTTGGCGATACGGATATGTAGATCTCCTACCATTGTAACCGACTCTGTGTAACCCTAGCCCTCTCCGGTGTCTATATAAACCGGATGGCTTTAGTTCGTAGGACGAACAACAATCATACCATAGGCTAGCTTCTAGGGTTTAGCCTCCTTGATCTCGTGGTAGATCTACTCTTGTAACACACATCATCAATATTAATCAAGCAGGATGTAGGGTTTTACCTCCATCAAGAGGGCCCGAACCTGGGTAAAACATCGCGTCCCTTGTCTCCTGTTACCATCCACCTAGACGCACAGTTTGGGACCCCCTACCCGAGATCCGCCGGTTTTGACACCGACAGCAGGGACAACCCGAGGGGATCACCGGCGATCTCGATCTCGGGGACGGCAGCCCGCGGCCTGCCCGGCCGGGCTGCGGCTTTCTACTAGGTTGTGGGGTGTGTGAGAGTGGATGCGGGTGCTCGAGGAGGCTGGGGGTGGCCATATTTATAGGCGAGCAGCAAGGGGGGTTTGGGCTCCGCCTGAGGACACCTCTCCATAGCGCCCGACGACAAACGGTGCCAGTGAAAGAGGGGGAAGAGGACGGAGCACAAGGGCGAGGGGAATACGACGAGCACAGTGCGCCATGCACTGTGTCGTTGGCCGGATGGTGCCTGTGCCCGCTGCGGCGAGCTCCGGCGTTAGCGAGTGCCAGGGAGGAGTTAAGGGAGTGGAGACAAAGATGGTGGCGCGTTTTGGCATGCTCGGGCAGGCTAGGCAGCGAACACGCGCGCAACAAAGCACTTGGCGGCACTCAGAGCGCGTGTTTTGCATGCCAGCACACCTGGATGAATGCAGTCACCACGTGAACTATGACATTAGGCCAACCTAAGCGCAAACTTCATGTCTGGCATGTAGTCCTTGGTAGTTTTGAGTGTTACCATGATTGGGTTGGGTTCCAGGTCTAGTAGAAATGAATTTGTACTCCAAGTAAGTTTCTGGATAGTAACTTTGGAGGTTTACTGTGGTCAAACCACTGGGAGTTGAGGTCTGGGCTTTGGAGGCTAGCCAACACTTACTAAGGTAAAGATGCACAAGAAAGACCAACTACAATGGAGCTAGTAAAATGGTAGTTGTTGTAGAAACTACCATTTCTGTCCAGAAATGAAAATATTTTCTGTAGCCAAAATATTCCAAAGAGTGGTGAAATATTTTTGCTCAGAAAGGTGCCCTAGGGTTCAAAGAATAATTGGGATTTTTCTCAGGATTTTAGGGGCAAGAAAAATTAGGGTTTCTTTGGAGCACAAAGGGCTAGCTAGGGTTTAGGAGGGCAAAATGAATATTTTTCATTTAAGAAAAATATTCCAAGTGATATTTGAGATGAACCAGAGATGGAGTGATGGTTTGAGAAGGAGTTGAAGCACTTGGGTGAAAGTCAAGGGGTACCCAAGTGGTTAAGTCCAAATGAAATGATTCAAAAACTCCAAACTCAAATCCAAATCAACTAAAAACCAGGCAAAGAAGAAAGGGCAAAAACCAGGCTATCACACCATTGTAGAGCTTAGGCGAAGCCCTGTGTCGGTAGCATCATCATCACCGTCACAACACCGTCATGCTGACGGAACTCACCCTCGTCCTCAACTGGATCAAGAGTACGAGGGACGTCATCGAGCTGAACGTGTGCTGAACATGGAGGTGCCATACGTTCGGTACTTGGATCGGTTGGATCGCGAAGACATTCGACTACATCAACCGCGTTATTTAAACGCTTCTGCTTTCGGTCTATGTGGGTACGTGGACACACTCTCCCCTCTCGTTGCTATGCATCACCTAGATAGATCTTGCATGATCGTAGGAATTTTTTTGAAATTACCGCGTTCCCCAACAATGACATCCAAGCCAGGTCCATGTGTAGATGTTATATGGACGAGTAGAACACAAAGAGTTGTGGGTGATAATAGTCATACTGCTTACCACCAACGTCTTACTTTGATTCGGCGGTATTGTTGGATGAAGCGGCCCGGACCGACATTACATGACCGCGTTCATGAGACTGGTTCTACCTACGTGCTTTTGCACATAGGTGGCTGGCAGGTGTCTGTTTCTCCAACTTTAGTTGAATCGAGGTTGACTACAGCCGGTCCTTGTTGAAGGTTAAAACAACACACTTGACGAAAAATCGTTGTGGCTTCAATGTGTAAGTAAGAACGGTTCTTGATAGAAGCCCGTAGCAGCCAAGTAAAACTTGCAACAACAAAGTAGAGGACGTCTAACTTGTTTTTGCAGGGCTTGCTGTGATGTGATATGGTCAAGACATGATGTGATATAATTTGTTGTATGATATAATCATGTTTTGTAACAAAGTTATCGGCAAGTGGCAGGAGCCATATGGTTGTCGCTTTATTGTATGCAATGCAATCGGCATGTAATTGTTTTACTTTATCACTAAGAGGTAGTGATGCAACGATGCTACGATGGAGATCAAGGTGTCACGCCGGTGACGATGGAGATCATGACGATGCTTCGGTGATGGAGATCATAAGCACAAGATGATGATGGCCATATCATGTCACATATTTTGATTGCATGTGATGTTTATCTTTTATGCATCTTATTTTGCTTAGTACGGCGGTAGCATTATAAGATGATCCCTTACTAAATTTCAAGGTATAAGTGTTCTCCCTAAGTATGCACCGTTGCTACAGTTCATCGTGCCGAGACACCACGTGATGATCGGGTGTGATAAGCTCTACGTTCACATACAACGGGTGCAAGCCAATTTTGCACATGCAGAATACTCGGGTTAAACTTGACGAGCCTAGCATATGCAGATATGGCCTTGGAACACTGAGACCGAAAGGTCGAACATGAATCATATAGTATATATGATCAACATAGTGATGTTCACCATTGAAAGCTACTCCTTCTCACGTGATGATCAGACGTGGTTTAGTTGATTTGGATCGCATGATCATTTATATGACTAGAGGGATGTCTATCTAAGTGGGAGTTCTTAAGTAATAAGATTAATTGAACTTTAATTTCTCATGAACTTAGTCCTGATAGTTATTTTGCATGTCTATGTTGTTATAGATCAATGGCCCGTGCTACCGTTCCTTTGAATTTTAATGCGTTCCTAGAGAAAGCTAAGTTGAAAGATGATGGCAGCAAATACACAGACTGGGTCCATAACTTGAGGATTATCCCCATTGCTGCACAAAAGAATTACATCCTGGAAGCACTGTTGGATGCCAGGCCTACTACAGATGCTACTGATGACGTTAAGAATGTCTGGCAGAGCAAAGCTAATGACTACTCGATAGTTTAGTGTGCCATGCTTTACGGCTTAGAATCGGGACTTCAAAGATGTTTTGAGCGTCATGGAGCATATGAGATGTTCCAAGAGTTGAAGCTAACATTTCAAGCAAATGCCCGAGTTGAGAGATATGAAGTCTCCAACAAGTTCTAGAGCTGCAAAATGGAGGAGAATAGTTCTGTCAATGAACACATACTCAGAATGTCTGGGTACCATAACCACTTGACTCAGCTGGGAATTATTCTTCCTGATGATAGTGTCATTGATAGAGTTCTTCAATCACTAACACAAAGCTATAAAGGCTTTATGATGAACTATAATATGCAAGGGATGAACATGACTATTCCTGAGCTCTTCGCGATGCTAAAGGCTGCGAAGGTAGAAATCAAGAAGGAGCACAAAGTGTTGATGGTCAACAAGACCACTAGTTTCAAGAAAAAGGGCAAAGGGAAGAAGGGGAACTTCAAGAAGAACAACAAGAAAGTTGCTGCTCAAGAGAAGAAACCCAAGTTTGGACCTAAGCCTGAAACTGAGTGCTTCTACTGCAAAGGGATTGGTCACTGGAAGCAGAACTGCCCCAAGTATTTGGTGGATAAGAAGGATGGCAAAGTGAAAGGTATATTTGATATACATGTTATTGATGTGTACCTTACTAATGCTCGTAGTAGCGCCTGGGTATTTCATACTGGTTCTGTTGCTCATATTTGCAACTCGAAACAGGGGCTACGGATTAAATGAAGATTGGCTAAGGACGGGGTGACGGCGCGCATGGGAAATGGTTCCAAGGTCAATGTGATCACCGTCGGCACGCTACCTCTACATCTACCATCGGGATTAGTTTTAGACCTGAATAATTGTTATTTGGTGCCAGCGTTGAGCATGAACATTATATCTGGATCTTGTTTGATGCGAGATGGTTATTCATTTAAATCAGAGAATAATGGTTGTTCTATTTATATGTGTAATATCTTTTATGGTCATGCACCCTTGCTGAGTGGTCTATTTTTGTTGAACCTCGGTCATGATGATACACATGTTCATAATATTGAAGCCAAAAGATGCAAAGTTGATAATGATAGTGCAACTTATTTGTGGCGCCGCCGCTTGGGTCATATCGGTGTAAAGCACATGAAGAAACTCCATGCTGATGGACTTTTGGAATCACTTGATTATGAATCACTTGGTGCTTCCGAACTGTGCGTCACGGGCAAGATGACTAAAACTCCATTCTCCGGAACAATGGAACAAGCTACTGACTTATTGGAAATAATACATACAGATGTATGCGGTCTAATGAGTGTTGAGGCTTGTGGCGGGTATCATTATTTTCTTACCTTCACAGATGATTTGAGCAGATATGGTTATATCTACTTAATGAAGCATAAGTCTGAAACATTTGAAAAGTTCAAAGAATTTTAGAGTGAAGTTGAAAATCATCGTAACAAGAAAATAAAGTTTCTATGATCTGATCATAGAGGAGAATATTTGAGTTACGAGTTTGGTCTTCATCTGAAACAATGTGGAATAGTTTCACAGCTTACACCACCTGGAACACCACAGCGAAATGGTGTGCCCAAACGCCGTAACCGTAGTTTATTGGATATGGTGTGATCTATGATGTCTCTTACTAATTTACCACTATCGTTTTTGGGGTTATGCTTTAGAGACGGATGCATTCACTTTAAATAGGGCACCATCAAAATCCGTTGAGACGACACCTTATGAACTGTGGTTTGGCAAGAAACCAAAGATGTCATTTCTTAAAGTTTGGGGCTGCGATGCTTATGTGAAAAATCTTCAACCTAATAAGCTCGAACCCAAATCGGAGAAGTGCGTCTTCATAGGATACTCAAAGGAGACTGTTGGGTACACCTTCAATCACAGATCCGAAGGCAAGATATTTGTTACTAAAAATGGATCCTTTCTAGAGAAGGAGTTTCTCTCGAAAGAAGTGAGTGGGAGGAAAGTAGAACTTGATGAGGTAACAGTACCTTCTCCCTTATTGGAAAGTAGTTCATCACAGAAATCAGTTCCAGTGATTCCTACACCAATTAGTGAGGAAGCAAATGATGATGATCACGAAACTTCGGATCAAGTTACTACCGAACATCATAGATCTTCCAGAGTGAGATCCGCACCAGAGTGGTACGGTAATCCTATTCTGGAAGTCATGTTACTAGACCATGGTGAACCTACGAACTATGAGGAAGCGATGATGAGCCCAGATTCCATGAAATCGCTTGAGGCCATGAAATCTGAGATGGGATCCATGTATGAGAAAAAAAGTGTGGACTTTTGTGGATTTGCCCGATGATCGCAAGCCATAGAACATAAATGGATCTTCAAAAAGAAGACTGACACTGACGGTAATGTTACTGTCTACAAAGCTCGACTTGTTGCGAAAGGTTTTCAACAAGTTCAAGGAGTTGACTACGATGAGACTTTCCCACCCGTAGCGATGCTTAAGTCTGTCCGAATCATGTTAGTAATTGCTGCATTTTATGATTATGAAATTTGGCAGATGGATGTCAAAACTGCATTCCTGAATGGATTTCTGGAAGAAGTGTTGTATATGATGCAACCATAAGGTTTTGTCGATCCAAAGGTTGCTAACAAAGTGTTCAAGCTCCAACGATCCATTTATGGACTGGTGCAAGCCTCTCGGAGTTGGAATAAATGCTTTGATAGTGTGATCAAAGCATATGGTTTTATACAGACTTTTGGAGAAGCCTGTATTTACAAGAAAGTGAGTGGGAGCTCTGTAGCATTTCTAATATTATATGTGGATGGCATATTGTTGATTGGAAATGATATAGAATTTCTGGATAGCATAAAGGGATACCTGAATAAGAGTTTTTCGATGAAAGACCTTGGAGAAGTTGCTTACATATTGGGCATCAAGATCTATAGAGATAGATCAAGACGCTTAATTGGACTCTCAAAAAGCACATACCTTAATAAAGTTCTAAAGAAGTTCAAAATGGATCAGTCAAAGAAAGGGTTCTTGCCTGTGTTACAATATGTGAAGTTGAGTCAGAGTCAATGCCCGACCACTGCAGAAGATAGAGAAAAAATGAAAGTCATTCCCTATGCTTCAGCCATAGGTTCTATCATGTACGCAATGTTGTGTACCAGACCTGATGTGTGCCTTGCTATAATCATAGCAGGGAGGTACCAAAGTAATCCCGGAGTGGAGCACTGGACAGCGGTCAAGAACATCCTGAAATACCTGAAAAGGACTAAGGGTATGTTTCTTGTTTATGGAGGTGACAAAGAGCTCGTCGTAAACGGTTACGTCGATGCAAGATTTGACACTGATCCGGATGACTGTAAGTCACAATCCGGAAACGTATTTTTATTGAGTGGAGGAGTTGTTAGTTGGTGCAGTTCCAAGCAGAGCGTTGTGGAAGGATCTAATGAAAGTGCGTTATATCGACTAGAGGGGGGTGAATAGGAAATGTTTATGAACTCTTCACTGAGGAATTTGCCGGTGAGGAAATTCCTTAGTGAAGAACTACTTGCAGTGGAATAAGTACTCAGAAGTAAGCATAACAGGATACAGACATAGTCATCATGATGAAATGAAGACAAACACAGAGTACAGAAAGCGTAATCACAGGATAACACAAGATGAAGACAATCAGACTGAAGAAATTGAGCTGAGGAAATTGAGAAAGTCTTCAGTCAAGGTCTTCAAACACAGATATGAACAATCACTCAACACAGTAATGAGGAAATGAAAGAGTTGAGGAAATAGAACCAGTTAGGTTGGTGAAGACAATGATTTGGTAGACCAGTTCCAACTGTTGTCTCAGTTGTACGTCTGGTTGGAGCGGCTGAGTATTTAAACTCGAGGACACACAGTCCCGGACACCCAGTCGCTGAGCACGTAGCTCAGGACACCAAATCCTCACCGTATTCTCCTTGAACTAAGGTCAGATGGACCTCGTCCAATCACTCGTGGTAAGTCTTCAGGCGACTTCCAAACCTTCACAGACTCGGTCACTCGGCATATCCACAATTCCTCTTGGATATTATAGACCATGACGCCTAACCGTCTGGAAGAAGCACAGTCTTCAAAGGTAACAAGCATCGGATCCACGCAAGATCAATCTCTTCAGTGATGCTCAATCACTTTGGGTTTGTAGGTGTTTAGGTTTGGGTTTTCCTTACTCGATGAATTTTGCTCAAAGTCCTCGGAGCATGGGTTGCTCTCAAATGACAAGTGCCAGTTTCTCTCGGAGCAGCCAACCAGCTAGTGGTTGTAGGGGGGGCTATTTATAGCCTAGGGAGCAGCCCGACATGATAAGACATAAATGCCCTTATCTGATATGACCGTTAGGTGGATAAGATATTTTGGGACAGCTGGCGCGCAGCACAGCAACGGTCGGAAATTTGACTCTCAAATTCCTCAGGGCTATCATGTTCGTCACTGTGTAGGCAATCCGCATTGGCGAATTCCTAACTCCTCAGTCAGAACTGAAAGTGCGTTATATCGACTAGAGGGGGTGAATAGACGATTTTTATGAATTCTTCACTAAGGAATTTGCCGGTGAGGAAATTCCTTAGCGAAGAACTACTAGCAGCGGAATAAGTACTCAAAAGTAAGCATAACAGGATACAGACATAGTCATTATGATGAAATGAAGACAAGCACAGAGTACAGGAAGCGTAAACACAGGATAACACAAGATGAAGACAAACAGACTAAAGAAATTGAACTGAGGAAATTGAGAAAGTCTTCAGTCAAAGTCTTCAAACACAGATATGAACAAACACTCAACACAGTAATGAGGAAATGGAAGAGTTGAGGAAAAAGAACCAGTAAGGTTGGTGAAGACAATGATTTGGTAGACCAGTTCCAACTGCCGTCTCAGTTGTACGTCTGGTTGGAGCGGCTGAGTATTTAAACTCGAGGACACACAGTCCCGGACACCCAGTCACTGAGCACACATCTCAGGACACCAAGTCCTCACCGTATTCTCCTTGAACTAAGGTCACACAATCCTCGTCAAATCACTCGTGGTAAGTCTTCAGGTGACTTCCAAACCTTCACAGACTTGGTCACTCGGCGATCCTCAATTCCTCTTGGATGCTCTAAACCATGACGCCTAACCGTCTGGAAGAAGCACAGTCTTCAAAGGTAACAAGCGTCGGATCCACACAGGATCAATCTCTTCAGTGATGCTCAATCACTTTGGGTTTGTAGGTGTTTGGGTTTGGGTTTTTCCTCACTCGATGATTTTCGCTCAAAGTCCTTGGAGGATGGGATGCTCTCAAATGACAAGTGTCAGTTTCTCTCAGAGCAGCCAACCAGCTAGTGGTTGTGGGGCTGGCTATTTATAGCCTAGGGAGCAGCCCGACATGATAAGACATAAATGCCCTTGTCTAATATGACCGTTAGGTGGATAAGATATTTTGAGACAGCTGGTGCATAGCACAGCAACGGTCGGAAATTTGACTATCAAATTCCTCAGGGCTATCATGTTCCTCACTTTGTAGGTAATCCGCACTGGCGAATTCCTAACTCCTCAGTCAGAACAAATTCCTCAGCGACCAGAAGAACTTCGTCTCTGTCACTGAAGAAATTGACTGGACTGTATGAGATTTCCAAAGGCTTCACTCGAAGGGTTTGGTAGGTGTAGGATTTTGAGTTGAGCATCACATGGAAATTTTTCCTTAGTATTTCCTCGACCCCCTTTAACAGTACAGTGTTTCCTATGACTGAAGAAAGAGAAAAACAAAACTATGAAAACCAAAGTCTTCATGCTTCATATTCCTCGCATGAATATCAAGTCTTCACGGTAACACCAATTTCTTCACTTTCAAAGTCTTCATGAAAGTCTTCAGAAATACCAAAATCTTCAGTCGTAGATATTCATTTTTAGGGGTCGACTTTCCCTGTAAATATCAAACTCCTCATTGACTTATAGACCTATGTACACTCACAAACACATTAGTTCCTTAACCTATAAGTCTTCAATACACCAAAATCACTAAGGGGGCACTAGATGCACTTACAATCTCCCCCTTTTTGGTGATTGATGACAATATAGGTTAAGTTTTCAACGGGGATAAACATATTAAGTGTAAGTACTGATATTGAGGAATTTGATTGCAAGATATAGAAGAACTCCCCCTGAAGATGTGCATAGTGAGGAATTTGCTTTTGAAGCAATGCACACTTGAAGAGTTGATTCATGGAGATCTCCCCCTATATCTTGTAATTCATACATTCATTTGACATATAATATGAAGAATTTGAAATGCATGATGGAATATTCTGCCTGATGAAATTCAGCATGCGTGCAATAATGTTAATGAGGAACAAGCATGCAGAATAACATATCAAGAGTATCAAAGAACAGTGCATCAAAAGTATCAAAGCACCATCGGGTTTAAGATTACAACTCGATCCAATAAAGTTTCAGAAGAACGAGAGTTGTAACTTAGCAAAAACGCCCATATAATAGACCCTCTTGAAGACTAACTCAAATTTCTCCCCCTTTGTCATCAAATGACCAAAAGGATCGAAACTGAGGACTAACGCCCCTGAAGAATATCAAGTTGATGGAGGAGCGCCAGCGTTGGTGGGGTCGGTAGTCATAGTAGGGCCTGCCGCACTGTCGTCCAAATCTTCATTTTCAACAGTCTCGCGCGATGAAGAATAGGAGATGGCCACCAAGGAAGGAACTTTGACCTTCTTGAATTTCTTCGGTGGAGGTGCAGACCAGTCAAATTCTTCCTTGAGACCCATATTCTTCAGATCTGCAGCGCTGTAGACATGAGATCGAACAGCCCAGGTACGGTTGAAGGTTTCATGGAGGTAGTATTGGTTTTTCTTCACTGCATTGTGTGTTGATGTCATGTTGTGAAGAATTGAACCAAACTGACGCTTGACCCATTTATGATTGCGATCAACCTTCTGATGAAGACCGAGGAGTAACTCACGATCAGTCATCACCCTAGGAGCTGTGGTTTGAGGATTTTGCTTGGCGGCAGAGTCATGTGTGGCAGAGTCATCATTGGTGGAGTAGGATGCAGCCTTGCGAAATTGACCATCCAATGGACAAATGCCTTCATCTATCATAGCAGTTGCCTTGCCTTTGTCATCAGCTGAGGAATATGTCTGTTTGAGGACTTCAATCGGAGGCAAGTAGCTGCCATGGTTCAAAGTGTCAGCTTTGTAATTTAGTGAAGCCCTTGTCCTGATGAATCTCATAATCCGTGGTGCATAAGGCATCATGTCAAATGGTGACATAGCAATATTCGCCAGAGTCCTCATGAAGAAATCATGGAAGTTGACGGGAACGCCCTGAATGATATTAAAAAGCATGTTCTTCATGATGCCAACGACCTCTTCATCATTTGAGTCGTGGCCTTTGATAGGACTTATTGTCTTCGTCAGAATGTGATAGACAGTCCGAGGCACATATAGTAATTCCTTGACAAGGAATTTGGTTCGAGGAGACTGCCCTGGCTTCAAAGGCTTCATCAGCACTTGCATGAAATGATTTGAAAGTTCAGGTTCACTATAGACGCAATGAGAACCGTCAAGGGGAGGAATGAGTAGGAGGGCACGAAGCAATTCATTTGCTGGTGCCTTGTAGTGAGTATTTTCAGACATCCAGTCCAGCACCCATGAATTCACATCTTCGGAGTTTCCTGTGATGTGCAGCGTTGCATAAAATTGAAGAATGAGTTCTTCATTCCAGTCATAGATGTCAGTGCAGAAATTTAGCAATCCAGCATCGTGAAGAACACTGAGGACTGGCTCAAAGCACGGCAGAGACTCCATGTCTACATGAGGAATATGCTCATGATCGAAGACTTTGTCTTTGTTTAACAGTACTGAGGAATACAAATTGGCTTGACTAGTAGTCCAGAAATGCCTCTTCCTTATGCGAGCAGAGTCATACGGGTTGTAGTCAGTGAAGAATACATGCTCACTGAAGAAATCTTCAGCCTTGAACTTTTGCTTCTTTGAGAATGGATCCGTTGGCTTGGGCACGGGAGTGTCAGTGAGTTGCATCACAACCTCTGGAATCGCAATCTCGGGTTCTTCAGGCTGAGGAATTTCTGGTTCCTCTTCAGTGGCAGTCTGCGTGTTCAAAGGTTCAACAACAGCAGCTTCTTCAGCACTAGCGGCTGGAATGTCTTCATGCACAGACGAGGTGGGATGAGTTTCTTCAGAGCCCATTTGAACTGTTGGTGCAGGGGACTGAGGTATTTGTTGAAGTGGTGTGAAGAGTGGAGTATTGGGGTGCTGACTTTCCCAAAAGTCATCATTCATCATGGGCTTTGTGCAGTCAATGTCCACGTCTTCATCTTCAAGTTCTTCAACGCTAGCCTCTTCAGCTGTGAACTGAGGCATTGGCGAGGAAGCAACAGGCGTTGACGGGATCGTATCCACTTCAATTTCTTCATCAACCTGCTCTGACGAAGCAGCAGATTGAGGTTCTTCATTAGATCCGCTAGGGATCACATATTCCTCATCAAAAGGAACAAGGTCCTTTGATGGCATGGTGGAAATTAGAACAACATCAATTGGATTTTCAATAGAGCTTGTTAGAGGCTTCATCTTATTTGGAGCTGAAGATTCTGAAGCACTGGATGCTTTCCTTTTCTTCACTGCAGCTCATTCTGCAGCCTTGGTCTTCTTCACATCGAGTGCACATGGAAGAATTGGAGTTGGGGTAGGCGCAGATGGGACTGAGGAATTTGGTTGAATTTCCTCAGGCGCAACTGATGCAGTTGCCCAGACTTCTTTAGTTTCTTCTGGCGCACCACTAGTGGATGCCCTGACAATTTCTTCAGCGGCTGGAATGGAGTCATCAGCCCTGGAACTAACATTTTCTTCAGTAGCCTGAATGTCATCAGAGGTGCTGGCATGTTCTTCAGTTGGCTGAGCAGACGCTTCAGCATGAGGAATTTCTTGTTGTGATGGGGCTGCAAAATTTGTGAATTTCTCAGTCAGTTTCACAAACCTGACTTTGGCTCCTTGCCAATCAGCATAGTAAGCATTGAAGTCATTGCTGAGGGTTTTGATTTCAGCTTGGATCTTGAGGAGTTCATCAGGTGTCATATTAACAACATTATTCTTCAGGAACTTCTCCTTTCTGAACTGAGTCTTCTTGATCTTCCTGGCCTTCTCAAATTTCCATTTCTCTTCAGTGATGAAATGGGTCAGCATGTGACTTTGACCAGGAGTCAACTTGAAATCAGGCATAGGAGTATTTGGATCCTTGTGCCAGAGATCAATGTAATCAAGGATCGCCCTTGGATTCAATAGCAGTGGCACATTTGTGCCTTTGGCTCTAGCGGCCCTTTCTTGTCGGTCTCTGATGATTTCTGCAAGTTCATCATCATCAGCTTCATCGTCAGATGGCACTTGGAAGGCAACCTGTTTCTTCGGACTTGGCCGAGGACCTCGACTAGACGTTGTCTTAGTCTTCAGTAGAGTGGGGCCTGATGAAAGTTTTGGTGCAGCTGAGGAACTTGCTGAGGCACCAGAGGCAATAGAGATGCCTATTATCCTTTGGCACGTGGCCAGATGTACAGGTGTTGAGGACTTTGCCGGAGCAGCTGAGGACTTTGGAGGAGGAGCAGTTGTTGGAACTGGCCGTGAGGGCTTTGAAGAATCTGGCCGTGAGGGCATAGTTGGTGAAGCACTCGGCTTGTGAGCGGGCTTCTTTGCCATTGATTTTCTAGGCTTGACAGAGGCCTCAGTGGCAGTAGCAGCAGCAGAGTCTTCGTTGAATTTCCTCACTGCTTCTTTGGCTTGTCTTGCCAACTTAGCTTGGCGTTTGGCCCATTCTTTAGGAAAATCCACACCAAGCTTGATGTTGGTGGGGTCAGCCTTTTGGCCACGTGTCAATGGAGCTCTTGGGCATGGAGGATTAAGTGCGAATTTCTTCATATACTTTGAGTCACATATTTGTACTCCCTCCATTCTCTTGCCCATCTCCGTTCTATCTTCTGTATGCGCACCTTGCGCTGAGTTTTAATTTCTTTTCTGTACTTAGCCTCATTAGGTGTGCAATAGTCAGTATAGAGGTCCTCAGGGAGTTCAAAAGCAGTCATGACCTCAGGCTTCTTTCCTCCTTTCTGCGGCTTCTTACCATCAGCCATATTCTTCAGATGAGGAATTTGAACAATCGAATTTTCTGAAGAAGTATGCAACTTTTCTTCAAGGAACGCTGCAAATGAGTTAAGTTGATGAGAACCTAGTGATTCAGCAGCGGACATGTGGACCTGTGAACAGAGTATAGTTGCGAGGAATTTGGAGAGGTCATATGCGTTCTCAGAAGGTTTTTTTTGAGGAATTTGACCAGATGAATCTTGAAGAATTTCACTAAGCGTTCTTTGTCTTAGGTTCCAGAGTTGTATAGATCGAGGATCCACACAATTGAGGAATCTTGGAGAAAAATGATGCTTAGAGAAACGAACCAAAAACAGATGACTAGTGAGGTGTTTTGTGTGTGAGGATTTGAAGAAATAAACACCTTTGAAGATTTTGTTGTGAAATTTCGAATCAAAAGAGGGCAGTAAAAGTAACTTTTAATTACCCTTGATGAAGAACACGACGAACTGTGAAGAAGAACAGTGAAGTTTGTCGGTGTAGATCTTCCACGCCCTAACTTGGCGGAGGAAGACAGCTACGGCGGCGGCGGAGTGAAGATTTCCGCGGTCGGCGCGAGTACGACGGCGACGAGGTCGAGGCAGTGAAGCTCTTACTCATCGGTGACGATGGAGTAGCGGCGGTGCTAGGGTTTGAGGAGCTCGAGCGAGGGAGAGAGCGGTAGAAAGGAGTAAAGGAAGTGAGGAAGGGGAGAGGGGGTATTTATAGTCACAGTGAAAAACTGTTTGCCCAAAGATTTAGGATGAACGTTCCCCTGACCCTTCTCCTTCGCTTGACATGTGTCACCCACATACTAAGAAGTGGAGATCGTGTTAGATCGTGGGTGAATAGATAAGTCTATCGTGGGATCCGGAACGGATTGAGCGGTAAAACCGAAAATTTGGATAAGATTAATTTTAAAGTTCCGTTCACAAATTCTTCAGCTGTCATGGACACAATGAAGATTTTGAACGAGTTTCAAATAGAACGCACATGAAGAATTTGTGAATAGATTGGGTTGAGTATAGCATAGAGGGGGAAGGGTCCGATCACATTCACTTAGCAGAAAATGCAACTTGAAGAATCAGCCATAAGTGAATGTTGTATAGGACATAAACTCATATATATATATATAGCCAATGAAGAAAAATGACGGAAACAATGAAGATTTTGCAAAGTTGAAGAATTTGAAAAACTGAAGAATTTCAAAAACTGAGGAATTTCAGAACTGAAGATTTTCAACTTTGGTGGTGGCGTGACCCACCGTATAAGAATGATGATTTCAGACTCCGCATACGATTGTCGTAGGGTTCTGAGAATCCAATTCTTCATTAATTTCTTCACACTTAGAGTGTTATTCTTCATTGATTGAAGAAAAATGTTTCTTCATGTGTTGCACATCTAAGTCATCAATTTTGCATAAGTGTTAGGATGTGTGTCCTTTTCAGAGAACATTCGAAGATTCTAGGATATTTAGCTCACACCCCAACTTGCTAAATCTCTTCTCATCCAAGGGCTTTGTGAAGATATCGGCTAGCTGTTCTTCAGTCTTCACGTGCTTAATGGAGATGTCGCCCTTCAACACATGATGACGAAGAAAATGATGACGAATCTGAATGTGCTTTGTCTTCGAGTGCCGAACTGGGTTGTGAGCAATCTTGATGGCACTCTCATTGTCACAGAGGAGAGGCACATTCTTCACGTTGATGCCGTAGTCCTTGAGGGTTTGCTTCATCCATAGCAGTTGAGCACAGCAAGAACCAGCAGCAATGTACTCAGCCTCTATAGTAGACAGTGATACGCAGTTCTGTTTCTTCGAGGACCAACAGTCCAAGGATCGTTCGAGGAAATGACAAGTACCAGATGTTGACTTGCGGTCCACACGATCACCAGCATAGTCAGAGTCAAAATATCCAATGAGATGAAAAGTAGAGCCCTTGGGGTACCATAATCCTAGTGTTGGTGTGTGAGCTAGATATCGAAGAATATGCTTCACACCCTTGATGGTGTGATTCCTTTGGTGCAGCTTGAAATCGGGCACACATGCAAACACTAAGCATTATATCTGGCCTAGATGCACATAAGTACAATAACGAACCAATCATGGAGTGGTATACCTTGTGATCGAAGTCAATACCATTTTCATCAGTGCATAGATGGCCATTTGTGGGCATTGGAATTTTGACGCCTTTGCAGTCTTGCATGCCGAATTTCCTCAGAACTTCCTATAGGTATTTCTCCTGAGATATGAATATGCCATTGTGCTGTTGACGAATTTCAAGACCGAAAAAGAATTTCACTCTCCCATCATAGACATTTGATATTCTTCACTCATCGTATAGGCAAATTCATCACTATAACGTTGGTCAGTACAGCCAAAGATAATATCATCAACGTATATTTGGCACACAAATAGTTCACCATCATAAGATTTAGTAAAGAGAGTAGGGTCGAGTGAACCGGGTGTGAAGCCATTCTTCATGAAGAATTCCTTCAAAGTGTCATACCACGCCCGAGGGGCCTGCTTGAGGCCATACAGGGCCTTGTTGAGTCTGAAGACTTTGTCAGGATTCTTTGGATCTTCAAAACCTGGGGGTTGAGCAACATATACTTCTTCCTCAAGCTTACCATTGAGGAATGCACTTTTCACATCCATTTGTTGTAAGATAATATTATGATGGTTAGCATAAGCAAGTAATATGTGAATAGCCTCAAGTCTAGCAACAGGTGCAAAAGTTTCATCGAAATCAATTCCTTCAACCTGTGTGTATCCTTGAGCTACAAGTCGTGCCTTATTCCTCACCACAAGGCCATTTTGATCTTGCTTGTTGCGGTAGATCCACTTTGTGCCGATGATATTATGCTTGTGAGATCTGGACGTTTGACCAGTTCCCAGACATTGTTGAGCTCGAACTGATGTAATTCTTCTTGCATGGCCTGAATCCACTCAGGCTCCAGAAATGCTTCATCTACCTTAGTGGGCTCTGTAATAGAGACAAAAGCATAGTGCCCACAAAAGTTAGATAAATGTGAAGCTTTTGAGCGTGTGAGAGGAACTGGCGCTCGAATGTCATCGATGATCTTTTCAACTTGCACTTCTTTTGCAATGCGAGGATGAGCTGGTTGTCGTTGAGGAATTTGATCAACATTTTCTTCAGCACCATTTTCTTCAGCATTTTCATCAGGTGCACCAGCTCGGTTTTCTTCTCGTTCTGGAATGAATTCTTCAGTAGACTCTTCGGTTGGAATCACATCCTCAGTAGCCTTGAACTTGATAGAATCCTCAGGTGCTGGTTCATCTATCACAGAAGGTAGGTGCTCTCTTTGCGAGCCATTAGTTTCATCGAACGCACATCTACAGTTTCAACAACCTTGTGAAGAACGTTGTTGAAGACTCTGTAGGTGTGCGAGTCCTTTCCATAACCAAGCATAAAACCTTCATGTGCTTTCGGTGCAAATTTAGCATTTTGTGATGAGGATCTCTAATCAAACATTTAGCACCGAAGACTTTGAAATAACTCACATTGGGTTTCTTGTCAGTGAGGAGTTCATAGGCAGTCTTCTTGAAGAATTTGTGAAGATATACCCGATTGATGATGTGGCACGCAGTATCAATTGCATTAATCCAAAAACGACAAGGCGTTTTGTATTCATCAAGCATAGTGCAAGCCATTTCAGCGAGGGTTCTATTCTTGCGCTCCACGACGCCATTCTGCTGAGGAGTATAAGGAGCAGATAACTCATGAGTAATACCAAGTTCATCAAGATAGCCATCAAGACTGGAATTCTTGAACTCAGTCCCATTGTCAGTTTTTATGTGCTTGATCTTCACACCAAAGTTGGTTGAAGCCCTCGAGGAAATCGTTTTAAGATTTCCTGCACTTCATGTTTGTAAGTAACAATGTGTACCCATGCGTAACGAGAATAGTCATCAACAATAACAAAGCCATATAGGGATGCATCATTTGAAATAGCAGAATAGTGATTAGGACCAAAGAGATCCATGTGAAGCAATTCAAATGGACGAGTAGTGGTCATGATAGTCTTCGCTGGATGCTTGGCCTTTGTCATCTTTCCAGCTTCACAAGCTCCACATAAGTGATCCTTGAGGAATTTGACATTCTCAATGCCAATGACATGCTTCTTATTCGCAAGCGTGTTCAGATTCCTCATGCCAGCATGACCAAGTCGTCGATGCCATAGCCAGCCTTCTGAAGCTTTTGCAAGTAAGCACACGGCTGGTTGTGGTCCTATGGAGAAATCAACAATATACAGATCTCCTCTCCTAAAGCCTTTGAAGACTTTGGAATGGTCAGCTTCCATGATCACAACACAATGATATCTTCAAAAGACAACAACCATATCAAGATCACAAAGCATTGAGACAGACATGAGGTTGTATCCTAAGGACTCGACAAGCATGACTTTGTCCATGTGTCGACCTTTGAGATCGCAACCTTACCTAGACCCAATACCTGACTTTTGCCTTTGTCAGCGAAGATGATGTGCTTCAGATGTGACGGTGTTAAGGGAGCATCCATCAATAGGTTCTTGTCACCAGTCATGTGATTTGTACATCCACTATCGAGAACCCACTCGTTGACTTTGGGTTGATCATCCTGCAGATAAATTAGTGCAACTTACGATCTCATATACTGCATCAGTGAAGAATATGATATCAAGTTCATCAGATGAATTTCATCAAGCAGTAAAACAGATATTTCAGTATGAGGACGTGTGAAATGAAAGTTCATTTCATCATGATTCGCCTGCGTCCTTTCAGGCACTTTTGTCAGGCCTCCAGCAAATTCTTCAGACATTTAAAGCATGTCTGGAGACCTGACCCTGCATAAGAGATTAGTTCTTTTTCTTCACCACCCACATCTGAAGGGGTGGCAAAGAGTTCATCACTCTGCGAGCAGCATATGAGAATGGTGGCATAGAAGCCAATCCATTTCGTTTCACATAAGAGGGGTTAGGGTAAGCATATGAATAAGCAGAGAAATTCTTCCAGGACTTATGAACATAATGATTTGAAGAATAATGTGCATATTCATAGCCCTTAGCTTTACCCTGCGAAACAGAATTGTTAGCACGATGATGATCATATGAGGACTTTGATCCATTTGAGGAATTTTATCCACGTGAGGAATTTTTTCCGTATGAGGACTTGGATCCATATGAAGGATTAGGTCCATTTGAAGAGTTTGATCTGGGGTTCCTATTCTTCACAGGTGGTGTCATGAGCGCATTCACGTGAAGACTTTCAACATAACTTTTGGGAACCCAGATTTTCTTCATAGGGGAACCATTCCTGCAGTTAGTCCCAACATATCTAGCAAATACTTCACCATTTTGATTTTTGAATAGTTTATAGTTGGAGTCAAATGACTCATCAGAAGAATGAGGAGATTCACATGTAAAGCCAGATAAGTTAGATGGATCAACTGGAGGTTCCTTTGCAGCAACCCATGAGGTTTTGGGGTACTGCTCAGGCTTCCAATATGTTCCATCAGCATTTAGTTTCCTCTCAAAGGCAATACCCTCTTTCCTAGGGTTTCTGTTAAGGATCTGCTTTTTGAGCACATCACAAAGAATCTGATGCCCTTTGAGGCTTTTGTACATGCCTGTCGTGTACAATTCCTTCAGCCCTGCATCATTAGTAGTACTAGCAATGTCCTCAAATGAGGAATTAGTGAGAGCAGAGGCAGGTGAAGAATTTGTAATAGTTGAAGCATTTGAACATTCATGTGATGAATTTGCAGATTCACGTTCAATGCACTTTAAGCATGGAGGAACAAATTCTTCTTGAGTAGTGCTGATTTGTTGAGCAAGTAATGAATCGCGATCCTTCTGAAGATCTTCATAACTCACTCTTAGCTTCTCAAGATCTTGCTTTCTTTGAAGAAATTCATATGAAAGCTTCTCGTGATCAGATAAGAGAGCGTTATGATGACTTTGAAGATTGTCAAACTTAGACTGAAGTCTTTGAAGATTTTTAGTTAAGTCTTTAGTGCGGTCCATTACATCACCCAACATATCATCACTTTTGTCTAGCATGTTTTGAAGTTTTTCAATAGCCTTTTGTTGTTTCACAGCAATCTTAGCAAGTTTAGAGTAGCTGGGCTTAAGATTTTCATCAGATTCATCCTCACTAGATTCAGAGGAGGGGTATTTTGTTACCTTGGCACCCTTTGCCATGAAGCAATGGGTGGGAGCGTAGTCATCATTGTCTTTGTCAGCCTTGTTGGTGCGGTCAATTTCTTCAGAGTTGAAGATAGACTTGCTGACGAAAGCAGTAGCAAGAGCCAGACTCGCCATACCAGACTCTGACTCCTCAGATGCCTCCTCTTCTTCATGTTCCTCAGATTCAGCTTCAGAGTCCATTTCCTTGCCAATGAATGCCCGAGCCTTCTTGGAGCTGCTCTTCTTGTGAGATGAAGACTTCGAGGATTTTGATGATGAAGATTTTGAAGATTTCTTCTTCTTCTTAGCGTCATCAGAACTGTAATCCTTGTATTTCTTCTTTTTTAATTCATTTTCCCACTAAGGACAATCCTGAATATAGTGACCAGGTTTCTTGCATTTGTGGCAAAGTCTTCTCTTATAGTCATTTGATGAGGAATCACTGCTCCTTGAGGATTTTCCAAAGCGACCACGTCTTGAGAACTTATGGAACTTCTTGACGAGAAGTGCAAGCTCTTGGCTCAATTCTTCAGGATCACCAAGGCTACTACCAGAGTCTTCACATTCAGATTTAGACACAGCCTTGGCCTTTAGGGCACGTGGTTTGCCATAGTTTGAACCATAGAGATCTCTCTTTTTAGCAAGCTGGAACTCATGAGTATTTAGCCTCTCGAGGATATCAGCGGGATCTAGTGACTTGTAATCAGCTCGCTCTTGAATCATCAGTGCCAGAGTATCAAATGAGGAATCTAACGATCTCAGCAATTTCTTCACCACCTCATGGTCGGTGATGTCAGTGGTGCCAAGCGCTTGAAGCTCATTTGAGATATCAGTGAGGCGATCGAAGGTTTGCTGAACATTTTCATTGTCGAGTCTTTTGAAGCGGTTGAAGAGATTGCGAAGAACGTCAACACGAGAGTCACGTTGAGTTGAGACTCCTTCGTTTACTTTGGAGAGCCTATCCCAGATAAGCTTAGCAGTTTCCAAAGCACTCACTCTTCCATACTGTCCTTTGCTCAGATGGCCACATATGATATTCTTCGCTTGAGAATCGAGTTGCTTGAATCTCTTCACATCAGCAGAATTCAGAGAAGGTGTGACTGAGGGAACACCATTTTCCACAACGTACTAGAGATCGTTGTCAATTGCTTCAAGATGCATTCGCATCTTATTCTTCCAGTAGGGGTAGTCCGTGCCATCGAAGGTAGGACACCCAGCGGAAACCTTGATCATACATGCGGTTGACATAACTAGAACTCCAGGTGGTTAAACCAAAATCACACAGAACAAGGGAGTACCTTGCTCTGATACCAATTGAAAGTGCGTTATATCGACTAGAGGGGGGTGAATAGGCGATTTTTTTGAATTCTTCACTGAGGAATTTGTCAGTGAGGAAATTCCTTAGCGAAGAACTACTAGCAGCGGAATAAGTACTCAAAAGTAAGCTTAACAGGATACGGACATATTCATCATGATGAAATGAAGACAAGCACAGAGTACAGGAAGTGTAAACACCGGATAACACAAGATGAAGACAAACAGACTGAAGAAATTGAACTGAGGAAATTGAGAAAGTCTTCAGTCAAACTCTTCAAACACAGATATGAACAATCACTCAACACAGTAATGAAGAAATGGAAGAGTTGAGGAAATAGAACCAGTATGGTTGGTGAAGACAATGATTTGGTAGACCAGTTCCAACTAATGTCTCAGTTGTACGTCTGGTTTGAGCGGCTGAGTATTTAAACTCGAGGACACACAGTCCCGGACACCCAGTCAATAAGCACGCAGCTCGGGGACACCAAGTCCTCACCGTATTCTCCTTGAACTAACGTCACACAGACCTCGTCCAATCACTCGTGGTAAGTCTTCAGGCGACTTCCAAACCATCACAGACTTCGTCACTCGGCGATCCACAATTCCTCTTGGATGCTCTAGAACATGACGCCTAACCGTTTGGAAGAAGCACAGTCTTCAAAGGTAACAAGCGTCGGATCCACGCAGGATCTATCTCTGCAGTGATGCTCAATCACTTTGGGTTTGTAGGTGTATGGGTTTGGGTTTTTCCTCACTCGATGATTTTCGCTCAAAGTCCTCGGAGGATGGGATGCTCTCAAATGACAAGTGTTAGTTTCTCTCGGAGCAGCCAACCAGCTAGTGGTTGTGGGGGTGGCTATTTATAGCCTAGGGAGCAGCCCGACATGATAAGACATAAATGCCCTTGTCTGATATGACCGTTAGCTGGATAAGATATTTTGAGACAGCTGGCGCGTAGCACAGCAACGGTAGGAAATTTGACTATCAAATTCCTCAGGGCTATCATGTTCCTCACTGTGTAGGTAATCCGCACTGGCGAATTCCTAACTCCTCAGTCAGAACAAATTCCTCAGCGACCAGAAGAACTTCGTCTCTGTCACTAAAGAAATTGACTGAACTGTATGAGATTTCCAAAGGCTTCACTCGAAGAGTTTGGTAGGTGTAGGATTTTGAGTTGAGCATCACATGGAAATTTTTCCTTAGTATTTCCTCGACCCCCTTTAACAGTACGGTGTTTCCTATGACTCAAGAAAGAGAAAAACAAAACTATGAAAATGAAAGTCTTCAAGCTTCATATTCCTCGCATGAATATCAAGTCTTCACGGTAACACCAATTTCTTCACTTTCAAAGTCTTCATGAAAGTCTTCAGAAATACCAAAATCTTCAGTCGAAGATATTCATTTTTAGGGGTCGACTTTCCCAGTAAATATCAAACTCCTCATTGACTTATAGACATGTGTACACTCACAAACACATTAGTCCCTTAACCTATAAGTCTTCAATACACCAAAATCACTAAGGGGCACTAGATGCACTTACAAGAACAAATTCCTCAGCGACCAGAAGAACTTCGTCTCTATCACTGTAGAAATTGACTGAATTGTATGAGATTGCCAAAGGCTTCACTCGAAGGCATTGGTAGGTATAGCATTTTGAGTTGAGCATCACATGGAAATTTTTCCTTAGTATTTCCTCGACCCCCTTTAACAGTACGGTGTTTCCTATGACTCAAGAAAGAGAAAAACAAAACTATGAAAAACGAAAGTCTTCAAGCTTCATATTCCTCGCATGAATATCAAGTCTTCATGGACACACCAATTTCTTCACTTTCAAAGTCTTCAGGAATACCAAAATCTTCAGTCGAAGATATTCATTTTTAGGGGTCGACTTTCTCTGTAAATATCAAACTCCTCATAGACTTATAGACCTGTGTACACTCACAAACGCATTAGTCCCTTAACCTTTAAGTCTTGAATACACCGAAATTACTAAGGGGCACTAGATGCACTTACAATCTCCCCCTTTTTGGTGATTGATGACAATATAGGTTATGTTTTCAACGGGGATAAACATATTAAGTGTAAGTACTGATATTGAGGAATTTGATTGCAAGATATAGAGGAACTCCCCTTGAAGATGTGCATAGTGAGGAATTTGCTTTTGAAGCAATGCACACTTGAAGAGTTGAATCATGGATATCTCCCCCTATATCTTGTAATTCATACACGCATTTGACATATAATATGAAGAATTTGAAATGCATGATGAGATATGGTGCCTGATGAAATTCAGCATGCGTGCAAAAATATTAATGAGGAACAAGCATGCAGAATAACGCATCAAGAGTATCAGAGCACAGTGCATCAAAAGTATCAGAGCACAGTGCATCAAAAGTATTAGAGCACCATCTGGTTTAAGTTTACAACTCGATCCAATAAAGTTTCAGAAGAACGAGAGTTGTAACTTAGCAAAAACGCCCATATAATAGACCCGCTTGAAGACTATCTCAAATTTCTCCCCCTTTGTCATCTAATGACCAAAAGGATCGAAACTGAGGACTAACGCCCCTGAAGAATATCAAGTTGATTGAGGAGCGTCAGCGTTGTCGGGGTCGGTTGTTGTAGTAGGGCCTGCTGCAGTGTCGTCCAAGTCTTCATTTTCATCAGTGTCGGGCGATGAAGAATAGGAGCTGGCCACCAAGGAAGGAACCTTGACCTTCTTGAATTTCTTCGGTGGAGGTGCAGACCAGTCAAATTCTTCTTTGAGACCCATTCTCTTCAGATCTTCTGCGCCGTAGACATGAGATAGAACAGCCCAGGTACGGTTGAAGGTTTCATGGAGGTAGTAGTGGTTTTTCTTCACTTCATTGTGTGTTGAGGTCATGGTGTGAAGAATTGAACTAAACTGACGCTTGACCCATTTACGATTGCGATCAACTTTCTGATGAAGACTGAGAAGTAACTCACGATCAGTCATCACCCTGGGTGCAGTGGCTTGAGGATTTTGCTTAGCGGTAGAGTCATGTGTGGCAGAGTCATCATTGGTGGAGTAGGATGCAGCCTTGCGAAATTGACCATCCAATGGACGAATGCCTTCATCTATCATAGCAGTTGCCTTGCCTTTGTCATCAGCTGAGGAAAATGTCGGTTTGAGGACTTCAATTGGAGGCAAGTAGCTGCCGTGGTTCAGAGTATCAGCTTTGTAATTGAGTGAAGACCTTGTCCTGATGAATCTCATAATCCATGGTGCATCAGGCTTTAGCTCAAATGGTGACATGGCAATGTTCGCCAGAGTCCTCGTGAACAAATCATGGAAGTTGACGGGAACGCCATGAATGATATTGAAAAGCATATTCTTCATGATGCCAATGACTTATTCATCATTTGAGTCGTGGCATTTGATAGGACTCATTGTCTTCGTCAGAATGCGATAGACAGTCCGAGGCACATACAGTAACTCCCTGACGAGGAATTTGGTTCGAGGGGCCTGCCCTGGCTTCAAAGGCTTCATCAACACTTGCATGTAATGATTTGAAAGCTCATGTTCACTGTAGACACAACGAGCACCGGCAAGGGGAGGACTGAGTGGTAAGACACGAAGCAATTCAGTAGCTGGTGCCTTGTAGTGAGTATTTTCAGACATCCAGTCCAGCACCCATGAGTTCACATCTTCAGAATTTCTTGTGATGTGCAGCATCACATAGAATTGAAGAATGAGTTCTTCATTCCAATCACAGATGTCAGTGCAGAAATTCAGCAATCCAGCATCGTGAAGAACACTGAGGACTGGCTTGAAGCACGGCAGAGACTCCATGTCGACATGAGGAATATGTTCATGATCGAAGACTTTGTCTTTGTTAAACAGTACTGAGGAATAAAAATTGGCTTGACTAGCAGTCTAGAAACGCCTCTTCCTTATGCAAGCAGAATCATAGGGGTTGTAATCTGTGAAGAACACATGCTCGCTGAAGAAATCTTTAGCCTTGAACTTTTGCTTCTTTGAGAAGGGATCCTTTGGCTTGGGCAGAGGAGTGTCAGTGAGTTGCATCACAATCTCAGGAATTGCAATCTCGGGTTCTTCAGGCTGAGGAATTTCTAGTTCCTCTTCATTTCAGTCTGCGAGTTCAAAAGATCAGCAGCAGCAGGTTCTTCAGCACTAGTGGCTGGAATTTCTTCATGCACAGACGAGATGGGATGAGTTTCTTCAGAGCCCATTTGAACGGTTGGTGTAGGGGACTGAGGTATTTCTTGTATTGGTGTGAAGAGTGGAGAATTGGGGTGCTGACTTTCCCAAAAGTCTTCATTCATCACGGGCGTTGTGCAGCCAATGTCCACGTCTTCATCTTCAATTTCTTCAACGCCAGCCTCTTCAGCTGTGAACTGAGGCATTGGCGAGGAAGCAATAGGCATCGAAGGGATAACATCCACTTCAATTTCTTCATCAATCTGCTCAGACGAAGCAGCTGAATGATTTTCTTCATCAGATCCACTAGGGATCACATATTCTTCACCAAAAGGAACAAGGTCCTTTGATGGCATGGTGGAAATCGGAACAACATCAATTGGATTTTCTAATGAGCTGGTCATAGGCTTCATTTTCTTCGGAGCTGAAGAATCTGAAGCAGCTGATGCTTTCCTTTTCTTCACTGCAGCTCGCTCTACAGCCTTGGTCTTCCTCACATCTGATGCAGATGGAAGGGTAGGAGTTGGTGTAGGCGCAGGAGGAGCTGAGGAATCTGGTTGATTTTCTTCAGGCACAACTGATGCAGTTACCCTGACTTCTTCATTTTCTTCAGGCGCACCACTAGTGGATGCCCTGGCAATTTCTTCAGCGGCTGGAATGGAGTCATCAGCCCTGGAACTAGCATTTACTTCAGCAGCCTAAAAATCATCAGCGGTGCTGGCATGTTCTTCAGTTGGCTAAGCAGATGCTTCAGCTTTAGGAATTTCTTGTTGCGATGGGGCTGCAACATTGGTGAACTTCTCAGTCAGTTTCACAAACCTGACTTTGGCTCCTTGCCAATCAGCATAGTAAGCATTGAAATCATTGCTGAGGGCTTTGATTTCAGAATGGATCTTTAGGAGTTCATCAGTTGTCATTTTGACAACGTTTTTCCTCAGGAACTTCTCTTTCTTGAACTGAGCCTTCTTGATTTTCCTAGCCTTCTCAAATTTCCATTTCTCTTCAGTGATGAAATGGATCAGCATGTGACTTTGGCCAGGTGTCAAATGAAGATCATGCATAGGAGTGTTTGGGTCCTTGTGCCAGAGATCAATGTAATCTAGGATCGCCCTTGGATCCAAAAGTAGTGGCACATTTGTGCCTTTGGCTCAAGCGGCCCTTTCTTGTCTGTCTCTGATGATTTCTGCAAGTTCATCATCATCAGCTTCATCGTCATATGGCACTTGGAAGGCAACCTGTTTCTTCTTCGGACTTGGCCGAGGACCTCGACCAGTCGTTGCCTTTGTCTTCAGCAGAGTGGGGCCTAATGAAGATTTTGGTGCAGCTGAGGAACTCGCTGAGGCACCAGAGGCAATAGAGATGCCTGTAGTCCTTTGGCACGTGGCCAGATGTACAGGTGTTGAGGACTTTGCCGGAGCAGCTAAGGACTTTGGGGGAGGAGCTGAGGATTTTGGAGGAACTGGAGCAGCATGAGGAACTGGCCATGAGGGCTTTGAAGAATCTGGCCATGAGGGCTTTGAAGATTCTGCCCGTGAGGGCATAGTTGGTGAAGCACTTGGCTTGTGAGCGGGCTTCTTTGCCATTGATTTTCTAGGCTTAACAGAGGCCTCAGTGGCAGCAGCAGCAGCAGAGTCTTCATTGAATTTCCTCACTGCTTCTTTGTCTTGTCTCGCCAACTTGGCTTGGCGTTTGGCCCATTCTTCAGGAAAATCCTCACCACGCTTGATGCTGGTGGGGTCAGCTTCTTGGCCAGGTGCCAATGGAGCTCTTGGGCATGGAGGATTTAGTGCGAATTTCTTCATATACTTTGGAGTTACATATATGTACTCCCTCCATTCTCTTGCCCATCTCCTTTCAATCCTCTGTATGCGCACCTTGCGCTGATTTTTGTTTTCCTTTCCGAACTTAGCTTCATCAGGTGTGCAAAAGTCAGCATAGATGGCCTCAGGTATTTCAAACACAGTCATGACCTCAGGCCTCTTTCCTCCTTTCTGTGGCTTCTTACCGTCTGCCATATTCTTCAGATGAGGAATTTGAACAAACGAATTCTCTGAAGAAGTATACAACTTTTCTTCGAGGAACGCTGCAAATGAGTTAAGTTGATGAGAACCTAGTGATTCAGCAGCGGACATGAGTACCGGTGAACAGAGTATAGTTGCAAGGAATTTGGAGAGGTCATATGCATTCTCAGAAGGTTTTATAAAAAGAACAAGTTTGAGGAATTTGACCAGATGAGCCTTGAAGAATTTCACTAAGCGTTCTTTGTCTTAGGTTCCAGAGTTGTATAGATCGAGGATCCACACAATTGAGGAATCTTGAAGAAAAATGATGCTTAGAGAAACGAATCAAGAACAGATGACTCGTGAGGTGTTTTGTGTGTGAGGATTTGAAGAATAAAAAACCTTTGAAGATTTTGTAGAGAAAATTTGAATCAAAGAGGGTAGTAAAAGTAACTTTTAATTACCCTGGTTGAAGAACACGACGAACTATGAAGTAGAACAGTGAAGTTCGTCGGTGTAGATCTTCCACGCCCTAACTTGGCGGAGGAAGACAGCTACGGCGGCGGTGGAGTGAAGATTTCCACGGCCGGCGCGAGTACGATGGCGACAAGGTCGAGGCAGTGAAGCTCTTCCTCACCGGCGATGATGGAGTAGCGGCAGCTCTAGGGTTTGAGAAGCTCGAGCGAGAGATAGAGAGAGGTCGAGCAGAGTAAAGGAAGTGAGGAAGGGGAGAGGGGGTATTTATAGTCGCAGTGAAAAAATGTTCGTCCGAAGATTTAGGACGAACGTGCCCCTGACCCTTCTCATTCGCATGACATGTGTCACCCACGTACTGAAAAGTGGAGATCGTGTTAGATCGTGGGTGAATAGATAAGTCTATCATGGGATACGGAACAGTTTGAGCAGCAAAGCCGAAAACTTGGATAAGATAAGTTTTTAAGTTTCGTTCGCAATTTCTTCAGCTGACAAGGACAAAGTGAAGATTTTGAACGAGTTTCAAATAGAACGCACATGAAGAATTTGTGAATAGACTGGGTTGAGTATAGCATAGAGGGGAAAGGGTCCGATCACATTCACTTAGCAGAAAGTGCAACTTGAAGAAATAGCCATAAGTGAATGTTGTAGAGGACATAAACTCTTATACATATATATATAGCCAATGAAGAACAACGACGAAAACAGTGAAGATTTTGCAAAGTTGAAGAATTTGAAAAAAACTGAAGAATTTAAAAACTGAGGAATTTCAAAAATGAAGATTTTCAACTTTGGTGGTGGCGTGACCTGATTAAGTCATGTACCTAGGGTAGGGTCATGAACCTGTCCAAGGTACCCTCCCCAAGGACATCTTTTAGAAGAAGCCGTCTTCCAGTCGACCAAGAGGAACTCCACTCGACGGACTAGAAGACACTCGACAAACCTGAAGACACTCGACCATGAAGACTCACTCGACCATCAGGAGTTCAAGATCTACTCTGTATCCAAACGGTCTGTAATTAACTAGTCTTAATGGTCATGATGACACTTTATGTAGGGCGTTACCAGTAACGCCAGACCTTAACGTACTTTAAACCCTCTGCTACGTGGGCTGGCTGGGGTCTTGGTGTCCTCTATATAAGCCACCCCCCTCCACTGGTAGAAAGGTTCGCACCCCTGTAACTCTCACACACATAATCCAGTCGACCGCCTCCGGGCTCTGAGACGTAGGGCTATTACTTCCTCTGAGAAGGGCCTGAACTCATAAAACACTTGTGTGCACAACTGCTCCATAGCTAGGATCTTGCCTCTCCATACCTACCCCCTATTCTACTGTCAGACTTAGAACCACGACAGTTGGCGCCCACTGTGGGGCAGGTGTCTTAGCGACTTGTTGGAGAAGTTGCACTCTTTTCGATTCCCATCATCATGGTTTCAGGTGGAGTTTTGGTTGAGGGCCGCGAGATCCGTCTCGGCGCGCTCACATTCGTCGCCGACGACTCTGCCTGGCTGCAGGAGGCTCCGCTCGACGTGGATGCGCTCCCGGTCCGCGGAGCTACGCACTTTCGAGCATCCGTCCGCGGCATCCTTCTGCGGCAACCGTCGACTCTATATCAGCCGGTTTTCATCTCATCCTCCCTCCCAGCTTCCTACCGGCGTAAGCGCTCCGGTCGGTCGAGGCTTCAGCGGTGGGTGAGGCACGCAGTGGCTCGCCAGTCGACCACTGCCCAAGTCGCGACAATCGAGCCCGACGAATCTCTCTACGGCCCGTTCGACCTGTCGACTGGCTCCGCAGAGACTGCATCCAAATGCGACAGCAGTGATCCGGCGGCGGAGGTCCTGATGGTCAATGGGCCGCACATTCCCCCCAGCTTTCCTGGCACCAAGGGAGGCAACGGCAGAGGCGACCCGTCGCACGACCATGAGGAGTACCGCCCCGAGCCCCTCGACTTGCAGCAGAGGGAAGAGCTTCACCGCCGGAACATGGATGCGCTTCATACTCCGATCGTTGGAGAAACCCCTGAGGCTCGCGCCTTAGAGGACGCGCTTGGCCAACCTGGCTGAGCGCACTCGACTGGAGAACCTTCAGCGGGCACTCGACGAGCGCGCGCGGCAACGGATTCCAGACTCCAGTCGACGCCAGCTATTTAAACCTCCGACTCTGGTATACCGCACTCCAATCCAGAATTTGGCAGCTGCAACACGTATAGCAGAGTTGATTCAGCCTTCCCAGTCAGAGGCTGGCAGAGGCTTGATGCAGATCAGGGATTTGCTCCGGGCAGCTGGAGATCAGAATTCGGCTGTTTCACAGTCGCGGAACAGGATTCATAGCAGGTCCGTGGCGGCGAATACTGTCCAGTCAGCTCATAGCCCCAGATCGCCCCCGAGGCATGAAGGGCATGGCGACCGACACGATCAGTATGGGAACTATGAGCAGGATGATCACCGAGTCGATCGCAATGATCGACATCGAGTGCCCACTCCTCCCCGGAGGGGTGGATCATATATGCCTCGACAGCAGGATGACAGACGGCAGTACAGTGGCGGGCGAAGAATTCTAGTCGACCCCAGAGAACCAGGCCTTGATGCGAGATCCATCATCGTTCAAGGTCTGGTCGACCGGAACAGAGCCCACAGAGAGGGTAATGACAGAGATGTACCCACCAGCAGCCGAGTGCACGTCTTCGGACCAGAGTGTTTCAGCAGAGCCATCAGAGTCGCGGTGATTCCTCCCAACTTCAGGTTGGCGACTGGAGTCAGCAAGTTCAACGGTGAGTCCAAGCCCGATACTTGTCTTGAGGACTACCGAGTGGCTGTTCAGATCAGCGGTGGAAATGACAAGGTGGCCATGAAGCATCTGCCTCTCATGTTGGAAGGGTCAGCCAGGGCATGGCTGAATCAGTTGACACCCAGCAGCATCTACACATGGGAGGACCTCTCCCGAGTGTTTGTCAGGGCGTTCAAAGGAATGTGCAAGCGGCCGGCGGGACTGACAGAGCTGCAATCTTGTGTACAGAAGTCGAATGAGACTCTGAGGGATTACATCCAGAGATGGATCACACTGCATCACACAGTATAAAATGTATCTGATCACCAGGCAGTTTGCGCCTTCAAGGAGGGCGTAAAGTACAGAGATCTAAGCCTGAAATTCGGTCGAACCGGAGACATGTCTCTTAGTCGAATGATGGAAATAGCCACCAAATACGCCAATGGTGAGGAAGAGGATCAGCTCCGGAGCGGCAAGCACAACTCAGTCACCCAGGACACCGGAGGCGGAAATTCCAGTCGGAAGCAAAAGCGTAAAGCCGAGCCAGCCGCTCCTGGAGAAGCCTTGGCCCTGAACCAAGGAAAGTTCAAAGGGAAACCCAAGGGGCCTTGGAACCCCAAGAAAGTAAAATATAAAGAAGGAAATGACGTGTTGGATTTACCATGTCACATCCACACCAAGAAAGACAAAGAGGGTAATTTCATCTACCCGAAGCATACCACTCGACAGTGTCGACTCCTGATACAGCAGTTCCAAGGGAAGCAGCCCAAGGACAAAGAAAAAGAGTCGGAAAAGGTTGAGGACAAGGAGGATAGTGACGAGGAATATCCGCAAGTCAATTCCACCTTGATGATTTTTGTTGATGTTGAGAGCAAAAACCGACTGAAAGTTATAAACCGAGAGGTGAATATGGCTGCTCCGTCAACACCCAATTACCTGAAGTGGTCTCAGACTGCCATTACATTCGACCAATCTGACCACCCCACGCACATAGCCACCCCTGGGAGGCAAGCGCTGGTGGTCGATCCCCGTCGTTGAAGGCACTCGACTGACCAAAGTGTTGATGGATGGCGGCACCAGTTTGAATATATTGTATGCTGAGACGCTGAAAGGGATGGGAATTCCGATGTCCAGGCTGAGCACAAGCAACATGAGTTTTTATGGAGTCATCCCTGGCAAGAAGGCCGCATCACTCGGCCAGATTGCTCTTGATGTAGTTTTTGGTGATTCAAAGAATTTCCGCAAAGAGAAGCTGACATTTGAGGTTGTGTGTTTCCAGAGTGCCTATCATGCAATTTTGGGCAGGCCGGCTTATGCACGTTTTATGGCTCGACCATGTTACGTGTACCTCAAACTAAAGATGCCTGGCCCTAAAGGAGTGATCACAGTCACTGGTAACCGCAAGAAGGCAGAAGAGTGCTTCCAGAAAGGCTCAAAGATCGCCGATGCTCAGATGGTGGCACAAGAGTGGCAGGAACACCAAAGGAATGCAGACCCGAGTGATTTGTTGTGAGCCAAAAAGCCCGCTACGGAATCAGCGTTTCAGTCGTCCGGTGAGACAAAACCCGTTCACATCCACCCGACCGACCCTAATGCTTCTCCGCCTCATATCTCCACAACACTCGACCCCAAATAGGAAGAAGCGCTCATCCAGTTCCTCCATGAGAACTAGGACATCTTTGCATGGAAACCTTCTGACATGCCAGGAGTACCCAGGGGACTGGCTGAGCATCGTCTGCGAGTTGATTCAAAGGCAAAACCTATGAAGGAACATCTGCGACGGTCCGCCGTCCAGAAAAGGAAGGCCATTGGTGAGGGAGTGGCTCGGCTCCTAGCAGCAGAGTTTATCCGAGAGATTTACCACTCCGACTGGCTCGCCAATGTCATCATGGTCCCCAAAAAGGACAATTCGCTTCGCATGTGCATCGATTTTAAGCATATCAATCGGGACTACCCGAAAGATCATTTTCCTCTTCCCCGCATCGACCAAATAGTCGACTCGACTACGGGATGTGAGCGACTTTCTTTCTTGGACGCTTATTCTGGGTACCATCAGAGCCATCTGTTTGGACCCGATGAGATCAAAACGACTTTCATCACCCCAATCGGGTGCTTCTGTTATGTCACCATGCCATTCGGCCTCAAGAATGCCGGAGCCACGTTCATGAGGATGATTCAGAAGTGTTTGCTCACTCAAATCAGTCGGAATGTGGAAGCTTACATGGATGACATTGTGGTCAAGTCACGGAAAGGTTCTGACCTACTGACTGACCTCTCTGAAACATTTGCCAACCTCAGGAGGTACGATATCAAGCTTAACCCATCCAAGTGCACATTCGGAGTTCCTGGTGGAAAATTACTCGGTTTTCTCGTTTCCGAACGAGGAATCGATGCAAAGCTAGAGAAAGTAGGCACAATACTCCGAATGAAACGACCCGTGTGTGTGCACGATGTTCAGAAGCTTACTGGTTGCTTGGCCACTTTAAGTCGATTCATCTCTCGTCTCGATGAGAAGGCATTGCCTCTTTATCGACTGATGAAGAAGTCATACAAGTTCGAGTGGACTCCTGAAGCTGACGCAGCGTTTGTAGAATTAAAACCCTGCTTTCCACCCAGCTGGTGCTTGCTGCACCAATCAGCAAAGAGCCTTCGCTGATTTACATTGCAGCCACAGGACAAGTCGTCAGTACTGTACTTACGGTCGAGCGGGAAGAAGAAGGGAAAGCCTTCAAAGTTCAGCGCCCAGTATATTACATTTCCGAAGTCCTGACCCCATCCAAGCAACGATACCCTCATTATCAGAAGCTTGTATATGGGATTTATATGACCACGAAGAAAGTTGCTCATTACTTCTCTGACCATATTATCACAGTCGTCACCGATGCCCCCTTACCAGAGATTCTGCACAACAGAGACGCAACCGGTCGAGTGGCAAAATGGGCGATTGAACTTCTTCCCCTAGATATCAGATTTGAGGCAAAGAAAGCTATCAAGTCCCAAGCAATAGCAGATTTCCTCGCCGAGTGGACTGAACAATAGTTACCGACCCAAGTTCACTCGGAGCACTGGACTATGTTCTTTGATGGCTCCAAAATGCTGAATGGTTCCGGTGCCGGAGTGGTCTTGGTTTCCCCCAGAGGAGATAAGCTCAGATATGTACTCCAGATTCACTTTGATTCCTCCCTCCAACAATGAAGCAGAATACGAAGCACTCTTGTACGGGTTGCGTATGGCCATTTCACTCGGCGTCCGTCGCCTCATGGTCTACGGCGACTCGGACTTAGTGGTCAACCAAGTGATGAAGGAGTGGGACGTCAGAAGCCCGGCCATGACTGGATACTGCAATGCAGTCAGAAAGTTGGAGAAGAAATTTGAGGGATTAGAGATCCATCACGTTCCCCGACTGAAAAATCAAGCAGCTGATGACTTGGCGAAGATAGGTTCCAGGAGGGAAGCCATTCCGAGTGGCATGTTTTTGGAGCATGTTCACACGCCGTTGGTTCAAGAAGATCCTTTCACTGAGGAAGCCCCGTAGCCAAAAAGCGCCACAGATCCGACTGAAGTCGAGGTCCCAGCTGTGGTCGACTTAATCATGGAAGTTCTGGTCATCACTCCCGACTGGACAGTGCCCTATGTCGCTTATATTCTAAGGAAAGAGCTCCTCGAGAATGAAGAAGAGGCTCGAGAGATTGTCCGTTGATCCAAAGCCTTCACCGTCATGAGGGGACAGTTGTACAGAGAAGGTGCGACTGGAGTCAACCAGAAATGCATAACACCGAAAGAAGGTCGAATGATTCTCAATGACATCCACTCGGGGGCCTGTGGCCATCCTGCGTCCTCTCGGACCATCGTGGCTAAAGCATACCGAGCGGGTTTTTACTGGCCCAGAGCAAATGAGATGGCGAAAGAGATAGTCGACAAGTGTGAAGGATGCCAATTCTACTCCAATATGTCGCACAAACCCGCCTCAGCCTTGAAGACCATTCCACTCGTCTGGCCTTTCGTTGTATGGGGGTTGGATATGGTTGGACCACTAAGAAAAGGCAGAAACGGCTACACCCATGTATTGGTAGCAGTCGACAAGTTCACTAAGTGGATTGAGGCTAAACCCATCAAGAATCTGGATGCCGGCACTGCCGTCAGTTTCATCAGGGAGTTGGTATTCAGATATGGAGTTCCCCACAGTATCATCACAGACAATGGGTCAAACTTCGACTCCTAAGAATTCAGAGCCTTCTGCGCATCTCATGGTACACAAGTCGATTATGCTTCAGTCGCCCACCCTCAGTCGAATGGGCAAGTAGAATGAGTAAATGGCTTAATTCTCAAAGGGTTGAAACCCCGACTGATGCGCGACCTCAAGCACGCAGCTGGCGCATGGGTCAACAAACTTCCGTCGGTGCTTTGGGGATTAAGGACCACGCCAAACCGGTCGACTGGGAGGACTCCGTTCTTCTTGGTCTACGGAGCTGAAGCAGTCTTGCCAAGTGACCTGCTTCACAACGCACCCCAAGTCGAACTCTACACCGAAGCTGAAGCAGAGCAAGCCCGACAGGATGCGGTCGACCTTCTAGAAGAAGAAAGAGAGATAGCCTTGATCCGATCGACCATTTACCAGCAGGAGTTGCGTCTCTTCCATGCCAGAAATGTGAAGAGTCGAGCTTTCCAGGAGGGAGATTTAGTTCTCCGAGTGGATCAGCAAAAACCACACAAGCTTGCTCCTACTTGGGAAGGTCCCTTCATCGTCACCAAGGTTCTCCATAATGGGGCATACCGCCTTTACAATGTCGAGCACCAGATTGACGAGCCCAGAGCATGGAACGCGGACTTACTCCGCCCTTTTTATACTTAAGTTTTTCACTCGGATGAGTTGTAATAAAAGTACTCCTATAGTGTATTCATCAAAGACAAGAGTTTCATAATTTTCTTAGTAATTGTTATCACTTTTGCTCTCATAAATCTGTCCCCCAGTGGGTGGCTTAGCTGCGAACCCGTTTCGCCTAAGCTTGTAAAAAAATCCTACCGAGTGGTAAGCCAGCCTTCCACTCGGAGGCTTAGCTGCGAATCCGTTTCGCCTAAGTTAAAACAAAATCCTACCGAGTGGTGAGCCAGCCTCCCACTCGGAGGCTTAGCTGCAGTCCAAGTACTCGCCTAAGTAAACAAAATCCTACCGAGTGGTAAGCCAGCCTTCCACTCGGGGGCTTAGCTGCAACCCAGTGCTCGCCTAAGTTTTCGAAAATCCTACCGAGTGGTAAGCCAGCCTTCCACTCGGAGGCTTAGCTCCAGCCCAGGGCTCGCCTAAGTTTTTGAAAATCCTACCAAGTGATAAGCCAGTCTTCCACTCGGAGGCTTAGCTGCAACCTAGTGTTCGCCTAAGAATAAAAGACACCGTATGCTTTGCAAGGAGGACAAGGCGCAGGTCGACCCCTGCTTCCTCCTTCCGAGCTACGTCACAAACACAACGTGCGTTCCGCAAGGAGGACGAAGCGCGGGTTGACTGCTACCTTCTCCTCCAAAGCCGTGCCACGAAAATCCTACCGAGTGGAGAGCAAACCTCCCACTCGGGGGCTTAGCTGCAGCCCTGTGCTCGCCTAAGTTTCTAAAAAACCTACCGAGTGGAGAGCAAACCTCCCACTCGGGGGCTTAGCTGCAGCCCAGTGCTCGCCTAAGTTTCTAAAAAAACATACCGAATGGAGAGCAAACCTCCCACTCGGGGGCTTAGCTGCAGCCCAGTGCTCGCCTAAGTTTCTAAAAAACCTACCGAGTGGAGAGCAAACCTCCCACTCAGGGGCTTAGCTGCAGCCCAGTGCTCGCCTAAGTTTCTAAAAAACCTACCGAGTGGAGAGCAAACCTCCCACTCGAGGGCTTAGCTGCAGCCCAGTGCTCGCCTAAGTTTCTAAAAAACCTACCGAGTGGAGAGCAAACCTCCCACTTGGGGGCTTAGCTGCAGCCCAGCGCTTGCCTAAGTTTCTAAAATCCTTCCGAGTGGAGAACAAGTTTCTCACTCGGAGGCTTGGTTGCAACCCAGCACTCGCCCAAACATGACGAGCACAAGTCGACTGTGATTTGTGCTTCACTCCTACCTGCAAAAGAGCATTACAAATGCTAGTATATATTCCAACCCAGAGAAGATGGTTGTCCGAAAGAAGCAAACGTTTTCAATGGCAAATCAAGTTCGGATAACGTCCTACGGACCCAGAAGTGCTCAGGCATCAAGCCTGTTAAAGTTTGGTGGTTACAAAAATCACTCGGCATTCCGAGGCAAATTCAAATCATCGAGCATAGAAGTTTTTTACCCCTCCTGCGGAGGGCTGGAAGGCGCAACAAACTCGTCCAGGTCGATCCCATCTGCGATCCGAGTGGCAGCCGCGATGAAGGTCTCCATGAAAGAACGGAAGTCATGCTTCCTAGTGTTGGCCACCTTGAGAGACACCAGCTTGTCTTCTCTCGCTTCCTTGCAGTGGACGCGGACCAAAGACAGGGTGACGTCAGCACCGCACCTGGCAGAAGACTTCTTCCATTCTTGCACTCGACTCGGAACTTCGTTCAGTCGAGTCATCAGCGACTCAAGGTCGTTCTGAAGCGTTTCTTCTGGCCAGAGCGATGTGTCGATGCGCGACGTTGCGGCCTTCAGTCTTGCAAGGTAATAAACCACTGTAGCAACGCGAGACTCGAGGCGGAGCACGTTCATAGCAGTTTCATCCTTCACCGGAGAATTGATGGGATCCAAGCTAGTCTCCACTCGACTAGTCTCCTCTTCAAAGTTTTGGCAGAATTCTGTGGACACGATTCAAGGATAAGCTAATTCCCTTACAGCAAGTCAGTAATTACCAATCGGAGATAAGGAGTTACCTTCGAGCATGAGGAATAGCTTCTTGGCGAGTCCTCCCAGATAAACCTCCAAGTCATTCTTCTTTCCCGCCAGTTCGCCAGCTTTGTCGCTCAGGACCATATTGGCTTTCTTCAGTCGAGTGACTTCTTGGTTGGCCACATCGAGAGCAGCTTTCAGATTAGTGTTTTCCTCTTCAAGTTTGTTAACATAAGCCAACTTTTCTTCTGCAAGTTTTGTCTTGTCCGAAGCCGCTTTCTGCGCCTCGGCGAGGTCAAGATCCTTCTTCTTCAGAGCATCCCTCAGTTTTTCTGCAAAAATCACAATAAGATCAGACTCGGAGACAGGCAAGAAGCAAAGACAGTCGTCAAGATTCTCACCAAACATACCTTTTCCCTCCTCCTTCGACTTCGTAAAGTTCTCTTGGACAAGCTTCTAGTCAAGTTCAAGCTGGATATGCTTGTTCTCCAATTCGGTATAACGAGAAACAAGGTCACAAGATTTCTGCGAAAGTTCAGTCGACAGACATCAACGACAGATCACTTCCGAGTGACTAAAAGAAAAATCGTAGTATTTCTAAGACTACAGCTGAATCTAAACATTCAACTGTAGTCTCGGGGACTACACCCAGTGGGTGCACTCAGCGTGCCCCCACTAGTTCTATCAGCTAGACTCAGAGTCGATCAGTCGACCGGAAGCAGTTAACTGCCAGCAGTAAAAAAAATTCAGACCATAGCCGACTGCAAGCAATCGACCACGGTCTCGGGGACTACACCCAGTGGGTGCACTCAGCGTGCCCCCACCAGTTTTATTGTTCCACTCGACCATGCTCGAGTGAAATAAGTAAAGTGAGAAATCTCAAGACACAATGACTACAGTCGACTGCCAGCAGTCCACCGTAGAATTGACACACCCAGTGGGTGCATGACAAACATCACGATTTCCAGTCGATGTTTAACTAACCTGGACATTACTCTGAAGAGCTGAACTCACGTCATAAGCTGCTTGGCTGGCGGTTCGGATCGCCTTCACCTGCTCCATCATAATCCCGGCCTGGCGTATGGCTTCCTTGGCAGCGCTTGCTTGGTCCTCCGGGACATGGTAGGTGGAGAAGAGAGAAGGCGGGTCAGCACTCGACGACGAAGGGCGGGCAACCGTCAACGGCTCCGCAAAGGACACGGTAGCCCGAGCAACGTTGCTCCCCTCTGGAATCTGTGGTCCAGGTGCTGACAGAACCTGAGCAGCCTTGCCAACAGTCGCCTTCCTGCTCCTCCTCTGCCTTAGTGGCGCTTCATCATCATCATCAGGGAGATTGATGACAATGCTAGGTGGAGCTGCAGAAGAAGTTCAAAGTCAAAAATAAAGATTCAATCGACCAAAAGCAAAACCGCGCAGATCATACCAGGATGAGAAGTAGCAGCATCTTCCATTTCTTGATCCTCATGCCTGGTTGAAGTCTCAGAAGTAGCAGCGCTGCGATTTCAAATACTAGTCGGTCAGCGGTTGAGTCGACCAAGAATGAAAGACATGAGTTATGCCGTTACCCAGAAACAGTTGGAATCTCCATCCTCATCTTCGGTAAGGCCTTCGCCGGTTTTGTCGGGGCCGCTCGGGGTTGCTTCGACGCCTTTTCAGTCGGCGCCAGTGAAGTTGTCCAAGGACGTTTCGTCGACTGCCCAGCAGGCACGACTCCCTTGCCATGTTTGGCCACAGGGTCGTGGGCGAGCTTGGACCTCCTTTCGGAATGAGGAGGCGCAACTTCCTCCTCCTCTTCCTCCTCCTCTTCCTCCTCATCGGAGCCTGCATCTTCATCACCCTCATCGGTGTCCGACTCCCACTCCTCTTGGCTTTCGCCTCCGCTTCCTTCCTCCTCTTTGGCCTATGCTTGCGCCCCGTTGAGCATCGAGTATAACTTGGTGGTTTTCTGAAACACAACAAGCAAGACAAAAGTCAATCGACTGATCTACGACGAAACAGAACGGATGGAGCAATCGGAGAAAAGTGGTCATACCTTGTCCGCCTCATAAGAGTGGTCGAGTGGCGGGATCCTCCTGGCTCCACGAGGGTTGTCCTTGTTCCTCGTAATGGCAGACATCCACCTCTCCAGTGTGGCATCATCGACCTCCTCTGGGTGGACCCGACTGGTGTCTTCAGTACCAAAGTACAACCACATCGGGTGGCCCCGGTACTGGAGCGGTTGGATGCGTCACCGAAGGAAAATCTCCAGAAGGACCATGCCAGTCACACCGTCGTGAATCAATTGGACTACTCGCTCCATCAACATTTTAACCTGAGCCTTCTCCTCCAGAACTACTTTTAGAGAGGATGGCTTGTTCACTCGACTCATAGAGAAGGGAGGGAGCCCAGTTGACTGCCCTGGCATCGACTGGTCTTGGCAGTAGAACCAGGTCGACTGCCACCCTCTGATTGACTCGGGAAGGGTCATAGCTGGGAAAGCGCTCTTACTCCTCATCTGGACCCCAAGACCCCCACACATCTGGATTACCTGAGTTCTCTCGTCATTGGGGCTGTCCTTTTTCACCATCTGAGAACGACAAGTGAATATGTGTTTGAAGAGGCCCCAGTCCGGCCGACAACCCAAGAAGTTTTCACACAAAGATACAAAGGCGGCGAGATAGGCAATGGAATTGGGGGTAAAGTGGTGAAGCTGAGCTCCAAAGAAATTCAGAAACCCTCGAAAGAAAAGGTGCGGTGGCAGAGAGAACCCTCGATCTACATGCATCGCTAAGAGGACACACTCACCCTCCTGAAGCTGTGGCTGCCACTCCATCCCCGGGAGCCTCGCCGCCCCGTGCGCAATCAGGCCTTCGTCGGCCAGGTCGTCGAGATCCTTTTGGGTGATGGTCGAGAGGATCCAATCACCCTGGATCCAACCTTGCGACCAACGAGACCGTGACGAGGATCCCCCTCGACTGGTCGCTCTCCCCTTCACCTTCGTCGTCGCCGTCGCCTTCTTCGCCCGCTCCAAAGCCACCGTCTTCTCTTTCACCATTGTCGCCGACGAGGCTGGAACGGAGCAGCGGCGTCGGGCAGTTGGTGGGCGCAGCGGATGAATCTGGAGGCGAGGAAGGAGAAAATGAGGAGGCACTGTTCAAAAAACCTCCGTCGGTTTCCTTATATTGAGTCACTTCCGAGTGACCGACAGGTAGGCCCAGGCGATCCTGTCAAATCCCGAAACAGTCGCGCAGGTGATACGTGGCAAAAAAGGCGGCGCGGGAATCGAGGCGTCCCTACCTTATCCCATTCGAGTACCGCGGTCTTCTCCGCTTCGCGCGCTTCCCAAAATTTTGGATCCCACTAAATTCGCTAACCACAGGGCAACTTGTCAGACGGAAGATCTCCTGCGATCCGTCGCTCCGAAATCTCCAAGTTCATAAAGTTCACTCGACAAATATAAGAATGGATCAAGGCGACTGAATGAAAGTTGACACCCTCACTTGAAAGCCATTGATCCAAGGCAAAACACCTTTACAGCACCAGAAAGCAGGTCGGAAAGATTGCCAACTCCTTCCTCACTCAAACTCGATCCATTCGGGGGCTACTGATGAAGTCATGTACCTAGGGTAGGGTCATGAACCTGTCCAAGGTACCCTCCCCAAGGACATCTTTTAGAAGAAGCCGTCTTCCAGTCGACCAAGAGGAACTCCACTCGACGGACTACAAGACACTCGACGAACCTGAAGATACTCGACCATGAAGACTCACTCGACCATCAGGAGTTCAAGATCTACTCTGTATCCAAACGGTCTGTAATTAAGTAGTCTTAATGGTCATGATGACACTTTATGTAGGGCATTACCAGTAACGCCAGACCTTCATGTACTTTAAACCCTCTGCTACGTGGGCTGGCTGGGGTCTTGGCGTCCTCTATATAAGCCACCCCCCTCCACTGGTAGAAGGGTGCGCACCCCTGTAACTCTCACACACATAATCCAGTCGACCGCCTCCGGGCTCCGAGATGTAGGGCTGTTACTTCCTCCGAGAAGGGCCTGAACTCGTAAAACACTTGTGTGCACAACTGCTCCATAGCTAGGATCTTGCCTCTCCATACCTACCCCCTATTCTACTGTCAGACTTAGAACCATGATATGACCCACCGTATAAGAATGATGATTTCAGACACCGCGTACAATTGTCGTAGGGTTCTGAGAATCAAATTCTTCATTAATTTCTTCACCCTTAGAGTGTTATTCTTCATTGATTGAAGAAAAATGTTTCTTCATGTGTTTCACATCTAAGTCATCAATTTTGCATAAGTGTTAGGATGAGTGTCCTTCTTCAAAGAACAATCGAAGATTCTAGGATATTTAGCTCACACCGCAACTTGCTAAATCTCTTCTCATCCAAGGGCTTTGTGAAGATATCGGCTAGTTGTTCTTCAGTCTTCACGTGCTCGATGGAGATGTTGCCCTTCAACACATGATCACGAAGAAAATGATGACGAATCTGAATGTGCTTTGTCTTCGAGTGCTGAAGTGGGTTGTGAGCAATCTTGATTGCACTCTCATTGTCACAGAGGAGAGGCACATTCTTCACGTTGACGCCATAGTCCTCGAGGGTTTGCTTCATCCATAGCAGTTGAGCATAGCAAGAACCAGCAGCAATGTACTCAGCTTCTGCAGTAGAGAGTGATACACAATTCTGTTTCTTCGAGGACCAACAAACCAAAGATCGTCCGAGGAAATGACAAGTACCAGATGTTGACTTGCGGTCCACATGATCACCAGCATAGTCAGAGTCAGAATATCCAATGAGATCAAAAGTAGAGCCCTTGGGGTACCATAATCCTAGTGTTGGTGTGTGAGCTAGATATCGAAGAATATGCTTCACAGCCTTATGGTGTGATTCCTTCGGTGCTGCTTGAAATCGGGCACACATGCAAACACTAAGCATTATATCTGGCCTAGATGCACATAAGTACAATAAAGAACCAATCATGGAGCGGTATACCTTGTGATCGAAGTCAATACCATTTTCATCAGTGCATAGATGACCATTTGTGGGCATAGGAATTTTGATGCCTTTGCAATCTTGCATGCCGAATTTCCTCAGAACATCCTTGAGGTATTTCTCCTGAGATATGAATATGCCATTGTGATGTTGACGAATTTGAAGACCTAAGAAGAATTTCAACTCTCCCATCATAGACATTTGATATTCTTCACTCATCATATAGGCAAATTCATCACTATAACGTTGGTCAGTATAGCCAAAGATAATATCATCAACATATACTTGGCACACAAACAGTTCACCATCATAAGATTTAGTAAAGAGAGTAGGGTCGAGTGAACCGGGTGTGAAGCCATTCTTCACGAAGAATTCCTTCAAAGTATCATACCACACCCGAGGGGCCTACTTGAGGCCATAGAGGGCCTTGTTGAGTCTGAAGACTTTGTCAGGATTCTTTGGATCTTCAAAACCTGGGGGTTGAGCAACATATACTTCTTCCTCAAGCTTACCATTGAGGAATGCACTTTTCACATCCATTTGATATAAAGTGATATTATGATGGTTAGCATAAGCAAGTAATATGCGAATAGCCTCAAGTCTAGCAACAGGTGCAAAAGTCTCATCGAAATCAATTCCTTCAACCTGTGTGTAGCCTTGAGCTAAAAGTCGTGCCTTATTCCTCACCACAAGGCCATTTTCATCTTGCTTGTTGCGGTAGATCCACTTTGTGCCGATGATATTATGCTTGCGAGGATCTAGACGTTTGACCAGTTCCCAGACATTGTTGAGCTCGAACTGATGTAATTCTTCTTGCATGGCCTGAATCCACTCAGGCTCCATAAGTGCTTCATCTACCTTAGTGGGCTCTGTGATGGAGACAAAAGCATAGTGCCCACAAAAGTTAGATAAATGTGAAGCTTTTGAGCGTGTGAGAGGACCTGGTGCTTCAATGTCATCGATGATCTTTTCAACTTGCACTTCTTTTGCAACGCGAGGATGAGCTGGTTGTCGTCGAGTAACTTGATCAGCATTTTCTTCAGCACCATTTTCTTCAGCATTGTCTTCAGGTGCATTAGCTCGATGATCTTCGCGTTCTGGAATGAATTCTTCAGTAGATTCTTCGGTAGGAATGACATCCTCAGTAGCCTTGAACTTGATAGAATCCTCAGGTGTTGGTTCATCTATCACAGATGGTAGGTGCTCTCTTTGCAAGCCATTAGTTTCATCGAACCGCGCAACTACAGTTTCAACAACCTTGTGAAGAGCGTTGTTGAAGATCTATAGGTGTGTGAGTCCTTTCCGTAACCAAGCATAAAACCTTCATGTGCTTTCGGTGCAAATTTAGCATTGTGATGAGGATCTCTAATCCAACATTTAGCACCGGAGACTTTGAAATAACTCACATTGGGTTTCTTGTCAGTGAGGAGTTCATAGGCAGTCTTCTTGAAGAATTTGTGAAGATATACCCGATTGATGACGTGGCATGCAGTATCAATTGCCTCAATCCATAATCGACGAGGCGTCTTGTATTCATCAAGCATAGTGCGAGCCATTTTAGCGAGGGTTCTGTTCTTGCGCTCCACGACGCCATTCTGCTGAGGAGTATAAGGAGCGGATAACTCATGAGTAATACCAAGTTCATCAAGATAGCCATCAAGACCGGAATTCTTGAACTCAGTCCCATTGTCAGTTCTGATGTGCTTGATCTTCACACCAAAGTTGGTTGAAGCCCTCGAGGAAAATCGTTTGAAGATTTCCTGCTCTTCATGTTTGTAAGTGACAATGTGTACCCATGTGTAACGAGAATAGTCATCAACTATAACAAAGCCATATAGAGATGCATCATTTGAAACAGCAGAATAATGATTAGGACCAAAGAGATCCATGTGAAACAATTCGAATGGACGAGTAGTGGTCATGATAGTCTTTGCTAGATGCTTGGCCTTGGTCATCTTTCTAGCTTCACAAGCTCCGCATAAGTGATCCTTGAGGAATTTGACATTCTCAATGCCAACGGCATGCTTCATCTTCGCAAGCGTGTGCAAATTTCTCATGCCAGCATGACCAACTCGTCGATGTCATAGCCAGCCTTCTGAAGCTTTTGCCAGTAAGCACACGGCTGGTTGTGGTCCTGTAGAGAAATCAACAATATACAGATCTCCTCTCCTAAAGCCTTCGAAGACTTTGGAATAGTCAGCTTCCATGATCACAACACAATGATATCTTCCAAAGACAACAACCATATCGAGATCACAAAGCATTGAGACAGACATGAGGTTCTATCCTAAGGACACGACAAGCATGACTTTGTCCATGTGTCGATCCTTTGAGATTGCAACCTTACCTATACCCAATACCTGACTTTTGCCTTTGTCAGGGAAGATGATATGCTTCAGATGTGACGGTGATAAGGGAGCATCCATGAAAGTGCGTTATGTCGACTAGAGGGAGGGTGAATAGGCGATTTTTATGAATTCTTCACTGAGGAATTTGCCGGTGAGGAAATTCCTTAGCGAAGAACTATTAGCAGTGGAATAAGTACTCAGAAGTAAGCATAACATAATACAAGCATGGTCATCATGATGAAATGAAGACTAGCACAGAGTACAGAAAGCGTAATCACAGGATAACACAAGATGAAGACAAATAGACTGAAGAAATTGAGCTGAGGAAATTAAGAAACTCTTCAGTCAAAGTCTTCAAACACAGATATGAACAAACACTCAACACAGTAATGAGGAAATAAAAGGGTTGAGGAAATAGAACCAGTAGGTTGGTGAAGACAATGATTTGGTAGACCAGTTCCAACTGTTGTCTCAGTTGTACGTCTGGTTGGAGCGGCTGCGTATTTAAACTCGAGGACACATAGTCCCGGACACCCAGTCGCTGAGCACGCAGCTCAGGACACCCAGTCCTCACCGTATTCTCCTTGAACTAAGATCACACAAATCTTTTCCAATCACTCGTGGTAAGTCTTCAGGCGACTTCCAAACCTTCACAGACTTGGTCACTCGGCGATCCACAATTCCTCTTGGATGCTCTAGACCTTGACGCCTAACCATCTGGAAGAAGCACAGTCTTCAAAGGTAACAAGCGTCGGATCCATGCAGGATTAATTTCTTCAGTGATGCTCAATCACTTTGGGTTTGTAGGGGTTTGGTTTTGGGTTTTCCTCACTCGATGATTTTCGCTCACAGACCTCGGAGGATGGGTTGCTCTCAAATGACAAGTGTCAAGTTCTCTCGGAGCAGCCAACCAGCTAGTGGTTGTAGGGGGGGCTATTTATAGCCTAGGGAGCAGCCCAACATGATAAGACATAAATGCCCCTCAATGATATGACCGTTAGGTGGATAAGATATTTTGGGACAGCTGGCGCGCAGCACAGCAACGGTCGGAAATTTGACTCTCAAATTCCTTAGGGCTATCATGTACCTCACTGTGTAGGTAATTCGCACTGACGAATTCCTAACTCCTCAGTCAGAACAAATTCATCAGTGACCAGAAGAACTTCGTCTCTGTCACTGAAGAAAGTGACTGAACTGTATGAGATTTCCAAAGGCTTCACTCGAAGGGATTGGTAGGTGTGGGATTTTGAGTTGAGCATCACATGGAAATTTTTTCTTAGTATTTCCTCGACCCCCTTTAACAGTACGGTGTTTCCTATGACCCAAGAAAGAGAAAATGAAACTACGAAAACAAAAGTCTTCACGCTTCATGTTCCACAAATGAATACCAAGTCTTCAAGGTCACAGCAATTTCTTCACTTTCAAAGTCTTCAGAAAGTCTTCAGAATATCAAAGTCTTCAGTTGAAGAACTTCATTTTTAGGGGTCGACTTTCTCTGTAAATATCAAACTCCTCATAGACTTATAGACCTTTGTACACTCACAAACGCATTAGTCCCTTAACCTATAAGTCTTCAATACACCAAAATCACTAAGGGGCACTAGATGCACTTACAATCCATCAATAGGTTCTTGTCACCAGTCATGTGATTTGTACATCCACTATCAAGGACCCACTCGTTCGCTTTGGGTTGATCATCTTGCAGATGAATTAGTGCAGCTTACGAACTCATATACTTCATCAGTGAAGAATATGACATCAAATTCATCAGTTCAATTTCATCAAGCAATAGCACAGATAAGCAGTGTGAGGATGTGTGAAATGAGAAATCATTTCATCATGATTCGCCTGCATCCTTTCAGGCATTTTTGTCAGGCCCCTAGCAAATTCTTCCGACGTTAAAGCACGTCTCGAGACCTGACCCTGCGGAAGAAGTTAGTTCTTTTTCTTCACCACCCACATCTAAAGGGGTGGCAAAGAATTCATCACTCTATGAGCACCATATGAGAAAGGTGGCATAGAAGCTAGTCCACTTTGTTTCACATAAGAGGGGTTAGGGTAAGCATATGAATAAGTAGAGAAATTCTTCGAGGACTTATGAACATAATGATTTGAAGAATAATGCGCATATTCATAGCTCTACCTTGTGAAACAGAAGGGTTAGCACGATGATGTTCATGTGAGGACTTTGATCCATTTGAGGAATTTGATCCATGTGAAGAATTAGGTCCATATGAAGAATTGGATCTGGGGTTCCTGTTCTTCACAGGTGGTGTCATGAGGACATTCACCTGAAGACTTCCAACATAACTTTTGGGGACCCAGATTTTCTTCATAGGGGAACCGTTCCTGCAGTTAGTGCCAACATATCTAGCAAATACTTCACCATTCTGATTTTTGAACAGTTTATAGTTGGAGTCAAATGACTCATCAGAAGAATGAGGAGATTCACATGTAAAGCCAGATAAGTTAGATGGATCAACTAGAGGTCCCTTTGCAGCAACCCATGAGGTTTTGGGGTACTTCTCAGGCTTCCAATATGTTTCATCAGTATTGAGTTTCCTCTCAAAGGAAATACCCTCTTTCCTAGGGTTTCTGTTGAGGATCTGCTTTTTGAGCACATCACAAAGAATCTGATGCCCTTTGAGGCTTTTGTACATGCCTGTCGTGTACAATTCCTTCAGCCCTGCATCATTAGTAGTACTAGCAATGTCCTCAGATGAGGAATTAGTGATAGCAGAGACAGGTGAGGAATTTGTAACAGTTGAAGCATTTGAACATTCAGGTGAAGAATTAGCAGATTCACATTCAATGCACTTTAAGCATGGAGGAACAAATTCTTCTTGAGTAGCGCTGATTTGTTGAGCAAGTAATGAATCGCGCTCCTTCTCAAGATCTTCATAACTCACCCTTAGCTTCTCAAGATCTTGCTTTCTTTGAAGAAATTCATAAGAAAGCTTCTCGTGATCAGATAAGAGAGTTTTATGATGACTTTGAAGGTTGTCAAACTTAGACTGAAGTCTCTGAAGATTTTCAGTTAAGTCTTTAGTGCGGTCCATTTCATCACCCAACATATCATCACTTTTGTCTAGCATGTTTTGAAGTTTTTCAATAGCCTTTTGTTATTTCACAGCAATCTTAGCAAGTTTAGAGTAGCTATGCTTAAGATTTTCATCAGATTCATCCTCACTAGATTCAGAGGAGGGTATTTTGTTACCTTGGCACATTTTGCCATGAAGCAATAGGTGGGAGCGTAGTCATCATTATCTTCATCAGCGTTGTTGGTGTTGCCATTTTCTTCAGTGTTGAAGATAGACTTGCTGACAAATGCGGTAGCAAGAGCTAGACTTGCCACACCTGAATCAGACTCCTCGGATGCCTCCTCTTCCTCATGCTCCTCAGATTCAGCTTCAGAGTCCATTTCCTTGCCAATGAATGCCCGAGCCTTCTTGGAGCTGCTCTTCTTGTGAGATGAAGACTTTGAGGATTTTGATGATGAAGACTTTGAAGATTTCTTCTTCTTCTTGGCATCATCAGAACTGTAATCCTTGTATTTCTTCTTCTTTAATTCCTTGTCCCACTGAGGACAATCTTGAATGTAGTGACCAGGCTTCTTGCATTTGTGGCATAGCCTTCTCTTATAGTCACTTGATGAGGAATCACTGCTCCTTGAGGATTTTCCAAAGCGACCACGTCTTGAGAACTTCTAGAACTTCTTCATGAGCAGTGCTAGCTCCTGGCTCAATTCTTCAGGATCACCAAGGCTACTACCAGAGTCTTCACATTCAGATTCAGACACAGCCTTGGCCTTCAGGGCACGTGGTCTGCCATAACTTGAACCATAGAGATCTCGCTTTTCAGCAAGCTGGAACTCATGAGTATTTAGCCTCTCGAGGATATCAGCGGGATCTAGTGACTTGTAATCAGCACGCTCTTGAATCATCAGTGCCAGAGTGTCAAATGAAGAATCAAGTGAACTCAGCAATTTCTTCACCACCTCATGGTCGGTGATGTCAGTGGCAGTGAGCGCTTGAAGCTCATTTGAGATATCAATGAGGCGGTCGAAGGTTTGCTGAACATTTTCATTGTCGAGTCTTTTGAAGCGGTTGAAGAGATTACGAAGAACGTCAACACGAGAGTCACGTTGAGTTGAGACTCCTTCTTTACTTTGGAGAGCCTATCCCAGATAAGCTTAACAGTTTCCAAAGCACTCACTCTACCATACTGCCCTTTACTCAGATGACCACATATGATATTCTTCGCTTGAGAATCGAGTTGCTTGAATCTCTTCACATCAGCAGCATTCAGGGAAGGTGTAACTGAGGGAACACCATTTTCCACAATGTACCAGAGATCATTGTCAATTGCTTCAAGATGCATTCACATCTTATTCTTCCAGTAGGGGTAGTCCGTGCCATCGAAGGTAGGACACCCAGCGGAGACCTTGATCATACCTGCGGTCGACATAACTAGAACTCCAGGTGGTTAAACCAAAATCACACAGAACAAGGGAGTACCTTGCTCTGATACCAATTGAAAGTGTGTTATATCGACTAGAGGGGGTGAATAGCCGATTTTTATGAATTCTTCACTGAGGAATTTGCCGGTGAGGAAATTCCTTAGCGAAGAACTACTTGCAGCAGAATAAGTACTCAGAAGTAAGCATAACAGGATACAGACATAGTCATCGTGATGAAATAAAGACAAACACAGAGTACAGAAAGCGTAATCACAAGATAACACAAGATGAAGACAAACAGACTGAAGAAATTGAGCTGAGGAAATTGAGAAAGTCTTTAGTCAAAGTCTTCAAACACATATATGAACAATCACTCAACACAGTAATGAGGAAATGAAAGAGTTGAGGAAATAGAACCAGTTAGGTTGGTGAAGACAATGATTTGGTAGACCAGTTCCAACTGCTGTCTCAGTTGTACGTCTGGTTGGAGCGGCTGAGTATTTAAACTCGAGGACACACAGTCGCTGAGCACGCAGCTCAAGACACCAAGTCCTCACCGTATCCTCCTTGAACTAAGGTTACACAGACCTTGTACAATCACTCGTGATAAGTATTCAGGCGACTTCCAAACCTTCACAGACTCGGTCACTCGGCGATCCACAATTCCTCTTGGATGCTCTAGACCATGACGCCTAACCGTCTGGAAGAAGCACAATCTTCAATGGTAACAAGCGTCGGATCCACACAGGATCAATCTCTTCAGTGATGCTCAATCACTTTGGGTTTGTAGGTGTTTGGGTTTGGGTTTTCCTCACTCGATGATTTTCGCTCAAAGTCCTCGGAGGATGGGTTGCTCTCAAATGACAAGTGTCAGTTTCTCTCGAAGCAGCCAACCAGCTAGTGGTTGTAGGGGGAGGCTATTTATAGCCTAGGGAGCAGCCCGACAGGATAAGACATAAATGCCCTTGTCTGATATGACCGTTAGGTGGATATGATATTTTGGGACAGCTGGCGTGCAGCACAGCAACGATCGGAAATTTGACTCTCAAATTCCTCAGGGCTATCATGTTCCTCACTATGTAGGCAATCCGCACTGGCGAATTCCTAACTCCTCAGTCAGAACAAATTCCTCAGCGACCAAAAGAACTTCATCTCTGTCACTGAAGAAATTGACTGAACTGTATGAGATTTCCAAAGGCTTCACTCAAAGGGATTGGTAGGTATAGGATTTTGAGTTGAGCATCACATGGAAATTTTTCCTTAGTATTTCCTCGACCCCTTTAACAGTACGGTGTTTCCTATGACTCAAGAAAGAGAAAAACAAAAGTATGAAAACAAAAGTGTTCAAGCTTCATATTCCTCGCATGAATATCAAGTCTTCACGGACACACCAATTTCTTCACTTTCAAAGTCTTCATGAAAGTCTTCAGGAATACCAAAATCTTCAGTCGAAGATATTCATTTTTAGGGGTCGACTTTCTCTGTAAATATCAAACTCCTCATAGACTTATAGACCTGTGTACACTCACAAACGCATTAGTCCCTTAACCTATAAGTCTTCAATACACCAAAATCACTAAGGGGCACTAGATGCACTTACATCTACGTGTGAAGCGGAGTACATTGTTGCTTCAGAAGCAGGAAATGAAGGAGTTTGGATGAAGGAGTTCATATCCGATCTAGGTGTCATACCCAGTGCATCGGGTCCAATGAAAATCTTTTGTGACAATACTGGTTCAATTGCCTTGGCAAAGGAATCCAGATTTCACAAGAGAACCAAGCACATCAAGAGACGCTTGCTATGTCTTCAGCTTGCGTTGGTTTTCCTCGAAGAGGAGAGGGTCATGCAGCAAAGTGTAGCGTAAGTATTTCCCTCAATTTTGAGAACCAAGGTATCAATCCAGTAGGAGGCTCCTCAAAAGTCCCACGCACCTACAAAAACAAACTAAGAACTCGCAACCAACACAATAAAGGGGTTGTCAATCCCTTCACGGCCACTTGCGGAAGTGAGATCTAATAAAGATAGTACGATAAGATAAATATATTTTTGGTATTTTATAAGATAGATGCAAAAAGTAAAGATGCAAATAAAGATAGATTGAAAGCAAATATGATAAGAGATAGACCCGGGGGCCATAGGTTTCACTAGAGGCTTCTCTCACGATAGCATAAGTATTATGGTGGGTGACAAATTATTGTCGAGCAATTGATAGAAAAGCGCATAGTTATGAGATTATCTAGGCATGATCATGTATATAGGCATCACGTCCATAACAAGTAGACCGACTCTTGCCTGCATCTACTACTATTACTCCACACATCGACCGCTATCCAGCATGCATCTAGAGTATTAAGTTCATAAGAACAGAGTAACGCATTAAGCAAGATGACATGATGTAGAGGGATAAACTCATGCAATATGATATAAACCCCATCTTGTTATCCTCAATGGCAACAATACAATACGTGTCTTGCAACCCTTTCTGTCACTGGGTAAGAACACCGCAAGATTGAACCCAAAGCTAAGCACTTCTCCAATGGCAAGAAGAACCAATCTAGTAGGCCAAACCAAACTGATAATTCGAATAGACTTGCAAAGATAACTCAATCATACATAAAAGAATTCAGAGAAGATTCAAATATTATTCATAGATAAACTTGATCTTAAACCCACAATTCATCGGATCTCGACAAACACACCGCAAAAAGAGTATCGAATAGATCTCCACAAGAGAGGGGAGAACATTGTATTGAGATCCAAAAAGAGAGAAGAAGCCATCTAGCTAATAACTATGGACCCGTAGGTCTGTGGTAAACTACTCACAACTCATCGGAGGGGCAAGGATGTTGATGTAGAAGCCCTCCATGGTCGATTCCCCCTCCGGCAGAGTGCCGGCAAAGGCTCCAAGATGAGATCTTGCGGATACAGAAGGTTACGGCGGTGGAAATTGTGTTTCGTGGTGCTCCTGGATGTTTTCGGGGTACGTAGGTATATATAGGAAGAAGAAGTACGTCGGTGGCCGCCCGAGGGGCCCACGAGACAGGGGGCGCGCCCTACAGGGGGGCGCGGCCCCCTATCTCATGGGGCCCTCGGGAGCTTCTTGACTTGCACTCCAAGCTCTCCGGATCAGATTTGTTCCAAAAATCACGCTCCCGAAGGTTTCATTCCGTTTGGACTCCGTTTGATATTCCTTTTCTTCCAAATACTGAAATAGGCAAAAAAACAGCAATATGGGCTGGGCCTCCGGTTAGTAGGTTAGTCCCAAAAATGATATAAATATGTAAAATAAAGTCCATAAACATCCAAAAGGGGTAATATAATAGCATGGAACAATCAAAAATTATAGATACGTTGGAGACATATCAAGCATCCCCAAGCTTAATTCCTGCTCGTCCTCCAGTAGGTAAATGACAAAAAGAGAATTTTTGATGTGGAATGCTACCTAGCATAATTCATAATGTAATTTTCTTTATTGTGGCATGAATTTTCAGATCCAAATGAATACAAAATAAAAGTTCATATTGACATAAGAAATAGTAATACTTCAAGCATACTAATCAAAGTAATCATGTCTTCTCAAAATAACATGGCTAAATAAAGTGATCCCTACAAAATCATATAGTCTGGTTGTTGCTCTATCTTGATCACACAAAGTATTTAATCATGCACAAACCCGATGACAAGCCAAGAAATTGTTTCATACTTTAATAATCTCAAACTCTTTCAACTTTCACGCAAATACATGAGCGTGAGCCATGGGCATAGCACTATATGTGGAATAGAATGGTGGTTGTGGAGAAGACAAAAGGGAGAAGATAGTCTCACATCAACTAGGCGTATCAATGGGCTATGGAGATGCCCATTAATAGATATCAATGTGAGCGAGTAGGGATTGCCATGCAACGAATGCACTAGAGCTATAAATATATGAAAGATCAACAAAAGAAACTAAGTGGGGGTGCATCCAACTCGCTTGCTCACGAAGACCTAGGACACTTTGAGGAAGCCCATCATTGGAATATACAAGCCAAGTTCTATAATGAAAAATTCCCACTAGTATATGAAAGTGACAACATATGAGACTCTCTATCATGAAGATCATGGTGCTATTTTGAAGCACAAGTGTGGAAAAAGAGATAGTAGCATTGTCCCTTCTCACTTTTTCTCTCATTTTCTTTTTTTTTCTTTTTCTTTTTTTTCTTCGGCCTCCCCCCCCCCTTTTTTGGCCTTTCTCATTTTTTTCCTTTTTCATTTTTTTTCTTTTTGTAAAGTCCGAAGCCTCATCCCGACTTGTGGGGGAATCATAGCCTTCATCATCCTTTCCTCACGAGGACAATGCTCTAATAATGAAGATCATCACACTTTTATGGATTTACAACTCAAAGCTAGAACAAGATATGACTCTATATGAATGCCTCCGGCGGTGTACCAGGATATGCAATGAATCAAGAGTGACATGTATGAAAATTATGAAGGTGGCCTTGCCACAAATATGGTGTCAACTACATGATCATGCAAAAAGCAATATGACAAAAGTAATGTGTGTCATATGAATGGAACGATGGAAAGTTACATGGCAATATATCTCGGAATGGCTATGGTAACGCCATAATAGGTAGGTATGGTGGCTGTTTTGCGGAAGGTATATGGTGGGCGTATGGTACCGGCGAAAGTTGCGCGGCACAAGAGAGGCTAGCAATAATGGAAGGGTGAAAGGGTGCATATAATCCATGGACTCAACATTAATCAAAATAACTCATGCACTTGTTGGAAAAATTTAGAAGTCATCAAAAACCAAAGCACTATGTGCATGCTCCTAGGGGGATAGATTGGTAGGAAAAGACCATCGCTCGTCCCCGACCGCCACTCATAAGGAAGACAATCAATAAATAAAATTGTGCTCCAACTTCATCACAAAGCGGTTCACCATACGTGCATGCTATGGGAATCACAAACTTCAACACAAGCATTCTTTAAATTCATAATCACCCAACTAGCATCACTTTAATATCACTACCTCCATATCTCAAAACAATTATCAAGCATCAAATTGATCATAGCATCCAATTCACTTCCTATGATAGTTTTTATTATACCCAACTTGGATGCTCATCATTCTAGGACCAACTTTATGATAATAGCAAATACCATGCTGTTCTAAAAGACTCTCAAAATAATATAAGTGAAGCACTAGCAATTTCTTCAAAATTAAGACACCATCGTGCTCCAAAAGATATAAGTGAAGCACTAGAGCAAAAACTATCAAGCTCAAAAGATATAAGTGAAGCACATAGAGTATTCTAGAAAATTCTAATCAAATAGGCTTCACCCAAAAGGTGTGTACAGCAAGGATGATTGTGGTAAACTAAAAAGCAAAGACTAATATAATACACGACGCTCCAAGCAAAACACATATCATGTGGCGAATAAAAATATAGCTCCAAGTAAAGTTACCAATGAACGAAGACGAAAGAGGGGATGCCTTCCCGGGGCATCCCCAAGCTTAGGCTTTTGGCTATTCTTGAATATCTTGGGGTGCCATGGGCATCCCCAAGCTTAGGCTCTTGCCAGCCTTTATTCCATAGTCCATAAAAGCTTTACCCAAAACTTAAAAACTTCACAACACAAAACTCAACAGGAAATCTTATAAGCTCCGTTGGTGAAAGAAAACAAAACCACCACATAAGGTACTGCAATAAACTCATTCTTTATTTAATTTGGTGTTAAACCTACTGTATTCCAACTTCTTTATGGTTCATAGACTGAATTACTAGCCATAGATGCATTGAAATAAGCAAACAACACACGAAAAACAAAATCTATCAAAAACAGAACAGTCTGTAGAAATCTGTAACTAACACAAACTTCTGGAACTCTAAAAATCCTACCAAAATAGGAAGTCCTGGACAATTTGTCTATTGAACAGAAGCAAAAAGAATCAACACAAAATCACGTTCCTGTGATTTAACAAAATTATATTCGTGCATGCAAAGTTTCTGTTTTTCAGCAGAATCAAATTAACTATCATCGTAGATTATCCTATAGGTTCTACTTGACACAATAACTAATTAAAAGATAAAAACACATTTAAACAGAAGGTAGATGCAATATTTATTACTAAACAGGAGCAAAAACAAAAAACATAAAGAAAATTGGGTTGCCTCCCAACTAGCGCTATCGTTTAACGCCCCTAGCTAGGCATAAAAGCAAGGATAGATTTAACCAGTGCCATAATAATAAGATAGATCTTGAAAACTCATCCCATATTCTCTACGTTCGGCAGCAAGTTTCCTTTGAGGCAAGCAAAAGTAATCAAAAGGGCTAAATTTAGTGGGACAAAAATCCCCAAGATCAATAACAGGACGAACGGGTTCCTCCTTTGGCCCTTCATAGTGCACAACTATTTCATCACTAAAAGCATTCTTTTGGCAAAATCTTGTGAGCCTATACTCAAGAGAGTATCCTAGCTCATTATTTTGAAGGGCAAAATCATTATTAAGCTCGTTAATTTAATCAACCAAGACATAGGTAGGGACCCTTTTTCTAAGGTTTTCATTAAAAGCGACATAGTCCGAAGATTGAAAACATCTAATTTCCTCTTGATCATAGAGGATCGCCTCTATGGGAGGACGACCAGCATCCACCCTATAGTGTGCAAAGATTTCTTTGGCCTCTCTAATGATAAATCTAAATTCATGAGCCAAAAAGAAGGTAACAGCGCACTTAACAGAAGAATGCTCAATATTAGAGAATTCTAGAAAAATTCTTTGTATGCAAGGATGCATGTGCATAAATTGTCTTTCAAGCTCAACTATAAGCATAGCGACAGCATCCGCAATACTACTAGTTCTATGAAGAATAGAACACCCCATGGAAGGTAAAGCACCGGCACAAGTAAAGAAATCTTGAATAACACCTTTGCCAATGATGTTACCACTACCGATTCGAAACTTTTTAGTATGCAAAATAGGGGGTTCATCGGCCGGAGCCTCGGGATTTTCTGTGTTATCATTATTGTCTATATCGATGATAATCTCCCCAATTTCAGACATAGTGGCAAACAAAAGCAAGGCGGGGGGAAGAGAACGAAAAGGAAAGGAGGAGATTGGGAAAGAGCGGGCGAATAAAACGGCAAGGGTGAAGTGGGGGAGAGGAAAACGAGAGGCAAATGGCAAATAATGTAAATGCGAGTGAGATGAGTTTGTGATGGTTACTTGGTATGTCTTGACTTGAGCGAAGACCTCCCCGGCAACAGCGCCAAAAATCCTTCTTGCTACATCTTGAGCTTGCATTGGTTTTCCTCGAAGAGGATAGGGTGATGCAGCAAAGTGTAGCATAAGTATTTCCCTCAATTTTGAGAACCAAGGTATCAATCCAGTAGGAGATGAAGGAAATATGCCCTAGAGGCAATAATAAATTTATTATTTATTTCCTCATATCATGATAAATGTTTATTATTCATGCTAGAATTGTATTAACCAGAAACAGGATACATGTGTGAATACATAGACAAACTTAATGTCACTAGTATGCCTCTACTTGACTAGCTCATTAATCAAAGATGGTTATGTTTCCTAACCATAGACATGTGTTGTCATTTGATTAACGAGATCACATCATTAGGAGAATGATGTGATTGACTTGACCCATCCCGTTAGCCTAGCACTTGATCGTTTAGTATGTTGCTATTGCTTTCTTCATGACTTATACAAAGTTCCTATAACTATGAGATTATGCAACTCCCGTTTACCGGAGGAACACTTTGTGTGCTACCAAACGTCACAACGTAACTGGGTGATTATAAAGGAGCTCTACAGGTGTCTCCAAAGGTAGATGTTGAGTTGGCGTATTTTGAGATTAGGTTTTGTCACTCCAATTGTCGGAGAGGTATCTCTGGGCCCTCTCAGTAATGCACATCACTATGAGCCTTGCAAGCAATGTGATCAATGAGTTGATTACGGAATGATGCATTACATAACGAGTAAAGATACTTGCCGGTAATGAGATTGAACTAGGTATTGGATACCGATGATCGAATCTCGGGCAGGTAACATACCGATGACAAAGGGAACAACGTATGTTGTTATGCAGTTTGACCGATAAAGATCTTCGTAGAATATGTAGGAGCCAATATGAGCATCCAGGTTCCGCTATTGGTTATTGACCAGAAACAGTTCTAGGTCATGTCTACAAAGTTCTCGAACCCGTAGGGTCCGCACGCTTAACGTTACGATGACAGTTTTATTATGAGTTTATAAGTTTTGATGTAATGAAGGTTGCTCGGAGTCCTGGGTGTGATCATGGACATGACGAGGAGTCCCGAAATGGTCAAGACATAAAGATTGATATATTGGACGGCTATATTCGGACACCGGAAGTGTTCCGGGTGATTTCGGAGAAAACCGGAGTGCCGGAGGGTTACCGGAACCCCCCCCCCCCCCGGGAACTAATGGGCCTTATTGGGCCCTAGTGGAGAAAGAGAGGGGCCGGCCAGGGCAAGAGGCGCGCCCCCTCCCCTTGAGTCTGAATAGGACAAGGAAGGGGGGGCGGCGCCCCCCTTGCCTTTCCCCTCTCCCACTCCTTCCTTCCCCCTCCTTCTTGGACTAGGAAAGGGAGGGGCAAACCTACTTGGAGTAGGTTTCCCCCTCCTAGGGCGCGCCACCCCCTTGGCCGGCCCCTCCTCCTCCCCCCCCCTTTATATACGGAGGAGGGGGGCACCTCTAGACACACAAGTTGATCTTCGTGATCGTTCCTTAGCCGTGTGCGGTGCCCCCCTCCACCATATTCCACCTCGGTCATATCGTTGCGGTGCTTAGGCGAAGCCCTGCGTCGGTAGAACATCATCATCGTCACCACGCCGTCGTGCTGACGGAACTCATCCCCGACACCCTGCTGGATCAGAGTCCGGGGATCGTCATCAAGCTGAACATGTGCTGAACACGGAGGTGCCGTACGTTCGGTGCTTGGATCGGTCGGATCGTGAAGACGTACGACTACATCAACCGCGTTGTCATAACGCTTCCGCTTTCGGTCTACGAGGGTACATGGACACACTCTCCCCTCTCGTTGCTATGCATCACCATGATCTTGCGTGTGCGTAGGAATTTTTTTGAAATTACTACGTTCCCCAACAGTGGCATCCGAGCCTAGGTTTTATGCGTTGATGTTATTTGCACGAGTAGAACACAAGTGAGTTGTGGGCGATACAAGTCATACTGCTTACCAGCATGTCATACTTTGGTTCAGCGGTATTGTTGGATGAAGCGGCCCGGACCGACATTACGCGTACGCTTACGCGAGACTGGTTTTACCGCCGTGCTTCGCACACAGGTGACTAGCGGGTGTCTGTTTCTCCAACTTTAGTTGAACCGAGTGTGGCTACGCCCGGTCCTTGCGAAGGTTAAAACAACACTAACTTGACGAACTATCGTTGTGGTTTTGATGCGTAGGTAAGAACGGTTCTTGCTCAGCCCGTAGCAGCCACGTAAAATTTGCAAACAACAAAGTAGAGGACGTCTAACTTGTTTTTGCAGGGCATGTTGTGATGTGATATGGTCAAGACGTGATGCTATATTTTATTGTATGAGATGATCATGTTTTGTAACCGAAGTTATCGGCAACTGGCAGGAGCCATATGGTTGTCGCTTTATTGTATGAAATGCAAACGCCCTGTAATTGCTTTACTTTATCACTAAGCGGTAGCGATAGTCGTAGAAGCAATAGATGGCGTAACGACAACGATGCTACGATGGAGATCAAGGTGTCGCGCCGGTGACGATGGTGATCACGACGGTGCTTCGGAGATGGAGATCACAAGCACAAGATGATGATGGCCATATCATATCACTTATATTGATTGCATGTGATGTTTATCCTTTATGCATCTTATCTTGCTTTGATTGACGGTAGCATTTTAAGATGATCTCTCACTAAATTATCAAGAAGTGTTCTCCCTGAGTATGCACCGTTGTGAAAGTTCTTCGTGCTGAGACACCACGTGATGATCGGGTGTGATAGGCTCTACGTTCAAATACAACGGGTGCAAAACAGTTGCACACGCGGAATACTCAGGTTAAACTTGACGAGCCTAGCATATACAGATATGGCCTCGGAACACAGAGACCGAAAGGTCGAACGTGAATCATATAGTAGATATGATCAACATAGTGATGTTCACCATTGAAACTACTCCATCTCACGTGATGATCGGACATGGTTTAGTTGATTTGGATCACGTGATCACTTAGATGACTAGAGAGATGTCTGTCTAAGTGGGAGTTCTTAAGTAATATGATTAATTGAACTTAAATTTATCATGAACTTAGTACCTGATAGTATTTTGCTTGTCTATGTTTGTTGTAGATAGATGGCTCGTGCTGTTGTTCCGTTGAATTTTAATGCGTTCCTTGAGAAAGCTAAGTTGAAAGATGATGGTAGCAATTACACGGACTGGGTCCGTAACCTGAGGATTATCCTCATTGCTGCACAGAAGAATTACGTCCTGGAAGCACCGCTGGGTGCCAGGCGTGCTGCAGATGCAACTGACGACGTTAAGAACGTCTGGCAGAGCAAAGCTGATGACTACTCGATAGTTCAGTGTGCCATGCTTTACGGTTTGGAACCGGGTCTTCAACGACGTTTTGAACGTCATGGAGCATATGAGATGTTCCAGGAGTTGAAGTTAATATTTCAAGCAAATGCCCGGATTGAGAGATATGAAGTCTCCAATAAGTTCTATAGCTGTAAGATGGAGGAGAATAGTTCTGTCAGTGAACACATACTCAAAATGTCTGGGTATAATAATCACTTGATTCAACTGGGAGTTAATCTTCCTGATGATAGTGTCATTGACAGAATTCTTCAATCACTGCCACCAAGCTACAAGAGCTTCGTGATGAACTATAATATGCAAGGGATGGACAAGACTATACCCGAGCTCTTCGCAATGCTAAAGGCTGCGGAGGTAGAAATCAAGAAGGAGCATCAAGTGTTGATGGTCAATAAGACCACCAGTTTCAAGAAAAAGGGCAAAGGGAAGAAGAAGGGGAACTTCAAGAAGAACAGCAAACAAGTTGCTGCTCAAGAGAAGAAACCCAAGTCTGGACCTAAGCCTGAGACTGAGTGCTTCTACTGCAAGCAGACTGGACACTGGAAGCGGAACTGCCCCAAGTATTTGGCGGATAAGAAGGATGGCAAAGTGAACAAAGGTATATGTGATATACATGTTATTGATGTGTACCTTACTAATGCTCGCAGTAGTACCTGGGTATTTGATACTGGTTCTGTTGCTAATATTTGCAACTCGAAACAGGGACTACGGAATAGGCGAAGATTGGCTAAGGACGAGGTGACGATGCGCGTGGGAAATGGTTCCAAAGTCGATGTGATCGCGGTCGGCACGCTACCTATACATCTACCATCGGGATTAGTTTTAGACCTAAATAAATTTTTATTTGGTGCCAGCATTGAGCATGAACATTATATCTGGATCTTGTTTGATGCGAGACGGTTATTCATTTAAATCAGAGAATAATGGTTGTTCTATTTATATGAGTAATATCTTTTATGGTCATGCACACTTACAGAGTGGTCTATTTTTATTAAATCTCGATAGTAGTGATACACATATTCATAATGTTGAAGCCAAAAGATGCAGAGTTAATAATGATAGTGCAACTTATTTGTGGCGCTGCCGTTTAGGTCATATCGGTGTAAAGCGCATGAAGAAACTCCATACTGATGGACTTTTGGAATCACTTGATTATGAATCACTTGGTACTTGTGAACCGTGCCTCATGGGCAAGATGACTAAAACGCCGTTCTCCGGAACTATGGAGCGAGCAACTGATTTGTTAGAAATCATACATACTGATGTATGTGGTCCAATGAATGTCGAGGCTCGCGGCGGGTATCGTTATTATCTCACCTTCACAGATGATTTGAGCAAATATGGGCATATCTACTTGATGAAACACAAGTCTGAAACATTTGAAAAGTTCAAAGAATTTCAGAGTGAAGTAGAAAATCATCGTACAAGAAAATAAAATTTCTACGATCTGATCGTGGGGGAGAATATTTGAGTTACTTTTGGTTTACATTTGAAACAATGCGGAATAGTTTCGCAACTCACGCCACCTGGAACACCACAACGAAATGGTGTGTCCGAACGTCGTATCATACTTTACTGGATATGGTACGATCTATGATGTCTCTTACTGATTTACCGCTATCGTTTTGGGGTTATGCTTTAGAGACGGCCGCATTCACGTGAAATAGGGCACCATCAAAATCCGTTGAGACGACACCTTATGAACTGTGGTTTGGCAAGAACCAAAGTTGTCATTTCTTAAAGTTTGGGGCTGCGATGCTTATGTGAAGAAACTTCAACCAGATAAGCTCGAACCCAAATCGGAGAAATGTGTCTTCATAGGATACCCAAAAGAGACTATTGGGTACACCTTCTATCACAGATCTGAGGGCAAGATTTTCGTTGCTAAATTCGGATCCTTTCTAGAGAAGGAGTTTCTCTCGAAAGAAGTGAGTGGGAGGAAAGTAGAACTTGATGAGGTAACTGTACCTGCTCCCTTATTGGAAAGTAGTTCATCACAAGAACCGGTTCCTGTGACAACTACACTAATTAGTGACGAAGCTAATGATATTGATCATGAAACTTCAGATCAAGTTTCTACTGAACCTCGTAGGTCTACCAGAGTAAGATCCGCACCAGAGTGGTACGGTAATCCTATTCTGGAAGTCATGTTACTTGACCATGGAGAACCTACGAACTATGAGGAAGCGATGATGAGCCCAGATTCTGCAAAATGGCTTGAAGCCATGAAATCTGAGATAGGATCCATGTATGAGAACAAAGTATGGACTTTGGTTGACTTGCCCGATGGTCGGCAAGCAATTGAGAATAAATGGATCTTCAAGAAGAAGACTGACGCTGATGGTAATCTAACTGTCTACAAAGCTCGACTTGTTGCAAAAGGTTTTCGACAAGTTCAAGGGGTTGACTACGATGAGACTTTCTCACCCGTAGCGATGCTTAAGTCTGTCCGAATCATGTTAGCAATTGCCACATTTTATGATTATGAAATTTGGCAAATGGATGTAAAAACTGCATTCCTGAATGGATTTCTGGAAGAAGAGTTGTATATGATGCAACCGGAAGGTTTTGTCGATCCAAAAGGTGCTAACAAAGTGTGCAAGCTCCAGCGATCCATTTATGGACTGGTGCAAGCATCTCGGAGTTGGAATAAACGCTTTGATAGTGTGATCAAAGCATATGGTTTTATACAGACTTTTGGAGAAGCCTGTATTTACAAGAAAGTGAGTGGGAGCTCTGTAGCATTTCTGATATTATATGTAGATGACATATTGTTAATTGGAAATGATATAGAATTTCTGGATAGCATAAAGGGATACTTGAATAAAAGTTTTTCAATGAAAGACCTCGGTGAAGCTGCTTACATATTAGGCATCAAGATCTATAGAGATAGATCAAGACGCTTAATTGGACTTTCACAAAGCACATACCTTGATAAAGTTTTGAAAAAGTTCAAAATGGATCAGGCTAAGAAAGGGTTCTTGCCTGTATTGCAAGGTGTGAAGTTGAGTCAGACTCAATGCCCGACCACAGCAGAAGATAGAGAGAAAATGAAAGATGTTCCCTATGCTTCAGCCATAGGCTCTATCATGTATGCAATGCTGTGTACCAGACCTGATGTATGCTTAGCAATAAGTTTAGCAGGGAGGTACCAAAGTAATCCAGGAGTGGATCACTGGACAGCGGTCAAGAACATCCTGAAATACCTGAAAAGGACTAAGGATATGTTTCTCGTTTATGGAGGTGACAAAGAGCTAGTCGTAAATGGTTACGTCGATGCAAGCTTTGACACTGATCCGGACGATTCTAAATCGCAAACCGGATACGTGTTTTTATTAAACGGTGGAGCTGTAAGTTGGTGCAGTTCTAAACAAAGCGTCGTGGCGGGATCTACATGCGAAGCGGAGTACATAGCTGCTTCAGAAGCAGCAAATGAAGGAGTCTGGATGAAGGAGTTCATTTCCGATCTAGGTGTCATACCTAGTGCATCGGGACCAATGAAGATCTTCTGTGACAATACTGGTGCAATTGCCTTGGCAAAGGAATCCAGATTTCACAAGAGGACCAAGCACATCAAGAGACGCTTCAATTCCATCCGGGACCAAGTCCAGGTGGGAGACATAGAGATTTGCAAGATACATACGGATCTGAATGTTGCAGACCCATTGACTAAGCCTCTTCCACGAGCAAAACATGATCAGCACCAAGACTCCATGGGTGTTAGAATCATTACTGTGTAATCTAGATTATTGACTCTAGTGCAAGTGGGAGACTGAAGGAAATATGCCCTAGAGGCAATAAAGTTATTATTTATTTCCTCATATCATGATAAATGTTTATTATTCATGCTAGAATTGTATTAACCGGAAACATGATACATGTGTGAATACATAGACAAACTTAATGTCACTAGTATGCCTCTACTTGACTAGCTCATTAATCAAAGATGGTTATGTTTCCTAACCATAGACATGTGTTGTCATTTGATTAACGAGATCACATCATTAGGAGAATGATGTGATTGACTTGACCCATCCCGTTAGCCTAGCACTTGATCGTTTAGTATGTTGCTATTGCTTTCTTCATGACTTATACAAAGTTCCTGTAACTATGAGATTATGCAACTCCCGTTTACCGGAGGAACACTTTGTGTGCTACCAAACGTCACAACGTAACTGGGTGATTGTAAAGGAGATCTACAGGTGTCTCCAAAGGTAGATGTTGAGTTGGCATATTCTGAGATTAGGTTTTGTCACTCCAATTGTCGGAGAGGTATCTCTGGGCCCTCTCGGTAATGCACATCACTATGAGCCTTGCAAGCAATGTGATCAATGAGTTGATTATGAAATGATGCATTACATAATGAGTAAAGATACTTGCCGGTAACGAGATTCAACTAGGTATTGGATACCGATGATCGAATCTCGGGAAAGTAACATACCGATGACAAAGGGAACAACGTATGTTGTTATGCGGTTTGACCGATAAAGATCTTCGTAGAATATGTAGGAGCCAATATGAGCATCCAGGTTCCACTATTGGTTATTGACCGGAAATAGTTCTAGGTCATGTCTACATAGTTCTTGAACCCGTAGGGTCCGCACGCTTAACATTAGGATGACAGTTTTAGTATGAGTTTATAAGTTTTGATGTACTGAAGGTTGTTCGGAGTCCCGAATGTGATCACAGACATGACGAGGAGTCTCGAAATGGTCGAGACATAAAGATAGATATATTGGACGACTATATTTGGACACCGGAAGTGTTCCGGGTGATTTCAGAGAAAATCGGAGTGCCGGAGGGTTACCGGAACCCCCCCCCCCCCGGGGAACTAATGGGCCTTATTAGGCCCTAGTGGAGAAAGAGAGGGGTCGGCCAGGGCAAGAGGCGCGCCCCCTCCCCTTGAGTCCGAATAGGACAAGGAGGGGGGCGGCGCCCCCCTTGCCTTTCCCCTCTCCCACTCCTTCCTTCCCCCTCCTTCTTGGACTAGGAAAGGGAGGGGCAAACCTACTTGGAGTAGGTTTCCCCATCCTAGGGCGCACCACCCCCTTGGCCGACCCCCTCCTCCTCCCCCCCCCCTTTATATACGGAGGAGGGGCACCTCTAGACACACAAGTTGATCTTTGTGATCGTTCCTTAGCCGTGTGCGGGGCCCCCCTCCACCATATTCCACCTTGGTCATATCGTTGCGGTGCTTAGGCGAAGCCCTGCGTCGGTAGAACATCATCATCATCACCACGCCGTCATGCTGACGGAACTCATCCCTGACACCCTACTGGATCGGAGTCCGGGGATCGTCATCGAGCTGAACGTGTGCTGAACACGGAGGTGCCATACGTTCGGTGCTTGGATCGGTCGCATCGTGAAGACGTACGACTACATCAACCGCGTTGTAATAAGGCTTCTGCTTTCGGTCTACGAGGATACGTGGACACACTCTCCCCTCTCATTGCTATGCATCACCATGATATTGCGTGTGCGTAGGAATTTTTTTGAAATTACTATGTTCCCCAACAGGAGGCTCCTCAAAAGTCCCACGCACCTACACAAACAAACTGAGAACTCGCAACCAACACAATAAAGGGGTTGTCAATCCCTTCACGGCCACTTGCAAAAGTGAGATCTAATAAAGATAGTATGATAAGATAAATATATTTTTGGTATTTTATAAGATAGATGCAAAAAGTAAAGATGCAAATAAAGATAGGTTGAAAGCAAATATGATAAGAGATAGACCCGGGGGCCATAGGTTTCACTAGAGGCTTCTCTCACGATAGCATAAGTATTACGGTGGGTGAGGGAGTCCTGGATTAGGGGGTGTCCGGATGGCCGGACTATGACCTTTGGCCGGACTCCCGGACTATGAAGATACAAGATGAAGACTCCGTCCCGTGTTCGGATGGCTAGCTTCTAGGGTTTAGCCTCTCTGATCTCGTGGTAGATCAACTCTTGTACTACCCATATCATCAATATTAATCAAGCAGGAGTAGGGTTTTACCTCCATCGAGAGGGCCCGAACCTGGGTAAAAACATCGTGTCCCTTGTCTCCTGTTACCATCCGCCTAGACGCACAGTTCGGGACCCCCTACCCGAGATCCGCCGGTTTTGACACCGACATTGGTGCTTTCATTGAGAGTTCCTCTGTGTCGTCACCGTCAGGAAGGATGCCGCACCCCATCTTTAAAGACAGCGCTGTTGCTAAAGGAGCTTTGGCTGTCGGCCAAACTCTCTGGCTAGGCAGTTTTTTGATGACCGCCTATTCGGCCGCCGCGCCAACGATGACCTCTCGGGCCATCGAAAGCAATCTCCACATCAGCTCGGAACTTGCCAAGCAGTTAGAGCTGATGGAGCTCTCTTCCCTAAACGAGCTCTTGGATTGCATCGCCGCCCTGGGAGTCGCTACAGATTATGGCCAGATTGAGTTTAAACCCGATCAGAGAGAGATTGACTCTCCCTAGGTCACCCACCACGTTGAAGTGGTGGAAGAACAATGCGGCGAATCTTCGCCCATCCTAAGGACCAGATGTGTCCGGATTCCTGACCCCTCCAAGCCGGACATCCGCGGAAGGGAGGATGTTGCCCAAGCCCTGAACCTAAAGTCAGGCAGCAGGCCTAATTCATTGTATAACATCCAAGAAAACAAGCTTCCGAATCCGGAAATTTCTTGGCCCCTGAGTCTTATATCGGGCGAGGTTCCGGATTTAAATCCACCCGCCCACCCAAATATAAGGGATCTATCCCAAATACGGCAAGAGCCGGGGGAAACAGTACACCACTACTGGGCCAGATTCCTCCTGGTTATGAACAGGATAAAGGACTGCCGTGAGAAAGACGCAATTTCATCCTTCTGTAACAACTGCACGGACATCAGAATCCTTAACGCCATAAGTCGCCGCGAAATTACACGCTTCGTCGACTTGACATCCATAGTACGAAAGTACTGTGCGACAGAAAGCGTTCGGAAAACCGAAACTAAATTCTGGGACAATCCGGCCATGGATACAATCGCCGAATGGACTGAAGCCGATCTCCCTAAAGAGTATGGCGCATATTCCAACTGGATCATGCACTTCGACGGCTCCAAAATGTTGGCTGGCCTGGGGGCTGGCGTCGTTCTGACGTCCCCAACTAGAGATACAGTCCAATACGTACTTCAGATAATGTACACGGACTCCAACAACGCAGCCGAATACGAGGCCCTTCTACATGGTCTATGGATGGCAGTCTCCATGGGCATTCAGCGCCTAGAGGTCCGCGGGGATTCAAACCTTGCTATATCCCAAATAAATGGAGACTTTGATGCCAAGGATCCGAAAATGGCAGCTTATCGCAACGCCGTCTTAAAGATGTCAGCTCGGTTGGAGGGGCTCGAATTTCACCTTATAGCCCGGGAGAACAACCAGGCAGTAGATGTGTTGGCACGCATTGGCGCAAAGCGCGATGCCGTTCCTCCCAACATCTTCCTAGAGAGGCTTTTCAAGCCATCCGTATCATGGGAGAGAGAGTTCGGAAACAACAGCCCGGACACAACCACACTACCCCTCACCGAACATTCTGACACAGTCGGTGGTTCTGCCAATGAAACAACACCGTCATCCCACACAATAATGGCAGTCATTGCCCCATGGGCAGAACCATTCCTAGCCTACCTAACTAGGCAGGAACTTCCCGAGGACCAAAACGAGGCCCGCTGCATAGTGCGGCGATCTAAAACCTACAAAGTCCATGAGGGAGAGCTTTATAAGAAAAGCACAACCGGAGTCCTTCAAAGGTGTATCTCCGAAGAGGAAGGGCGAAAACTTCTGGCTGAAATTCATGCCGGACTCGGCGGGCACCACGCCGCAGCCCGGGCCCTTGTAAGCAAGGCCTTCCGTACCGGATTTTATTGGCCGACGGCCCGGGCAGACGCTCAGGACTTAGTGCGGCGATGCGTCGGTTGCCAATTATTCGCTAATCAAAGCCACATGCCGCCTACCGCCCTACAAACCATACCAATTACCTAGCCTTTTGCGGTCTGGGGCTTGACATGGTTGGACCCCTTAAAGGAGGAACCCACAAGCAAAAATATCTACTGGTCATGGTGGATAAATTCACCAAATGGATAGAGGCCAAGCCTGTAAAGACGGCCGAATCCGGACCAGTGATAGACTTCATATCCGGGGTTGTACACCGCTACGGCGTCCCCCACAGCATCATCACTGACAACGGCACAAACTTTACGGCCGACAAAGTCAAAATCTGGTGCAAAAACATGGGCATTAAGCTCGACTACGCTTCAGTCTATCACCCACAAACCAACAGTCAAGTCGAGCGAGCCAACGTTCTCATCATGAGCGGCATCAAAGCCCAGACTAGTGCGATCCCTCAAGGAATCTAACACGCAATGGGTACAGGAGCTCGACTCCGTACTCTGGGGGCTGCGGACCACGCCGAATCGCACTACTGGATTCACACCATTTTTTATGGTATACGGCGCGGAGGCAGTCCTGCCCTGCGACATAATTCATGACTCACCTCACGTGCGCATGTACGAAGAAAGAGAAGCCGAGCTCGATCGGCAGGACAGCTTGGACGCATTGGAGGAGGAGCACGACGTAGCAAAAGCACGTTCCGCATTCTATCAACAACAGGCTCGAAGATATCAAAGCAGAGAAGTACGGGCCAAAACTTACAATGTTGGCGAACTAGTTCTGCGCCTGCCGGACAAGAAAAAGGACAAACTAAAGCCCAAATGGGAGGGTCCCTTCATAATCGACCAAGTCTTGACTGGTGGAGTGTACCATCTGCGAAACGCATCGGACAACCGACTCGAGCCGAACCCATGGAACGCAGCACGCCTACGAAGATTCTACGCCTAGCGCCGGACTCCGTGTTCGTCTCCTTCCTCTGTCCCTTTTTTTATTTTATCTTTTTTTTCAAATTAGCTGCCTGGTATTTTTCTCCTTCTCCCCACCTTTTTCTCCCAAGCCTTAGGGGCTTGCCTGAGCGTTGCTCGCACACACTTGACGCGCCACCCGCGCTCATTATACCTGGGGGCTTCTTTATCAGAAGTTTATATAAACGGGCTTCATGCCCCAAACATGTGTGACACTTCCACATGAACCTTTTATACACCATTATATGCATCGATATGACTTACGTTTTGGCCAAGCTGGGTTGCCTGGCTCCTGTGCTTACCCCTATGTTCCCGTTTGTTCGGCTAGGTGGTAAAGGGAGCACCTCTGCGATTTTTACTGCCGGGTCAGCCAGATGTGTACCTCGGACTGGGTGAATCCGAAAGCTAGCGTTCTTAAGAGAATATTCGGTCGGTGAACTAAAAGATGATTTTTCTTGTTTATTTATCTGCCCCCAGATGCTTTTTCTGCTCTTTCTCGCAGTTCGGACATGCACTTTAGGGTATGCCTCCCAGGGAAAGGAACCCCTAACGGAACTATTCTCCCTGGAAGATGTTTCTTACTAACCATGTAATATAACATAACTAGTTGGGAACTTGTCTGCTAAAGCACTTATGACCCCTACGCCTTGTCTCCATGCATGTCGCGGTTCTTACATAACCGAGAGGGTATTCGGACACACTCCGGACTATCGGGTCCAGAGGTTGAAGCGAAAAGGTCCGCAATGACAAACGATCTACAATCCGGCTAGAAGGCATTTTACATGTCATTTTAAAATTACATAGTCAATTTGACTCGGTATTCTTCTTCAATACCATCCAACAGGCTGTCTAATTTACAGTCCTGTTGAGAATACTTGGCAGCCAGCTCCACCTGGCCATACACCAAACTGACAGGGATCTCCTTCCCATCGGGCCCCACAGGGCCGACCTTGGCCATGTGGTTTGGGTCAGCCTTCGTGTACCGAGTCTTCACCATGGCCCAGGCCTCCCTGGAACCTTGATGGTAGGCCGATATCTTCCATAACCAGAAGCACTGCCGCACTCCCTTTAGCTTCTCTGCAAGCTCTCCAAGGCCTTCGGGCATGGAGAGGGATGGCCACATAGCCTGGACGACGCCTTGCATCGCCTGCCGAACTCGTTCGTGCAGTTGCAACAGCTCGAGAAGAAGGTCCCCCGCTGAACCGGGCATTTCCTCCGCAGGACGACCTGTCAGCATACCTACAGACATAGCTCTGTCAATCGACTTCCTCGCCGAACTCTTTTTTCGAAGATTCGTTCAAGCACTTAATAAAAATGCCACGTCGAAGTCGCCGATTCTCCTTTACGGAATCAGACAGGTGAGCACGAACATCCTTTAGTTCCTCACCCAGCCAGGTATTGGCGTCTTGAAGCTTGTTCTTCTCTTGCCTCACCCTCGACAGCATGCTCTCACCAGCCTTTAACTGGCGTAGGAGTTGCTGCTTGTCCGGATTCACTCCGGCCCCATCTGCACTGTTATCGTCAGAATTGCACACATGCCGCACTTCACAACGGAATTATCTTTTGAAGCATATATTACCTGGGGGTCCCCTTGGCACTATCTAAAGCAGCCAGTGTGGCCTCGAGTTGGGCCTTGCACTCTTCCAGCTCCTGGGACAGTTGCGTGTTCCTTTTTGTAAGATCCTGCATAACATATGATCCTTAAAACAGTTATCTTAACTATTTCAAGTCTCGGGGGCTACTGACATATATAACCATCAGATTTACTCACCCGTATGTCTTTCACATACTGCTCTGTGGCTCTGGCTAGACCATTTTGAGCGGCACGGAGGTACGCATCTCCCGTATTAAAGGCGTCCAACGCCTCTGGGGAAAAACATGCGTCACGAAGAACAGTCCGGCGACGCCTGTGGTTCATGGCACTCTCCACCTCTGAATTGGTGGCAGAAAGCCCGTTTGCATCCTCTGTCGGAGGAACGTCCGATGCGTGCCCCGTGTTCGCCTCCGCTTCCGGACCCGGCCCTGAAGCCTAGCCGGTGGATATAGTCCGGCGGACTCTCTTCTTCCCGAGGAGAGCATGAGTGTTAGTGTGACTTGAGGGCATAAACCCTGGGCATTAAATTTGTGTGCCGTACCGTTGCGCCGGAACCTCGATCTGGTCTGCACTTCTTTTTAAACCGCCTGGCTTCAGCGGCCCTTGTTGGCTGCCCACCGCGGGCTCGGCTCTCCGCCTCAAGGATTTCCCCTGCAAAACAAAACACTATTGGTTTACGGCATTCAAAATAAAGCATGGATGGATCCTCTTGAAAGTACTGGGATTTCAGTCTCGGTTACCTTTGAGGCTGGAAGTAGTCCGGGATAGTCGGCCGTAATGGCCACTAAGGTATTGTCCTTACTCAGTTGATGAAACACCCCATCAATTATCTCCACACATAAATCCAGGTCCTCTTGGGAGTCCGGATCGAGGGACCGCTCCAGGTCCTCGGGTTGTGGAGGAGGGCTGCTTATCTCCTTCACAGTCTGGCGCAGCTCCTGCGTTAGAATTACTAGGCTGAGTACCCAATTATGCGAATTTGAAAACAGGTAGGCAGGTGAAAATGTTCGCTCACCCAACTTGGAGGACTGTACATGGAGAATCCGCCCCGTGGGTTGACCCGGAGGAATTCCTCTTCTTCTCCCTTGTACAAAGCGGATAAAATCTTCGTTAAGGTGGCAGCCGAGTCCGACCCCTTGCGACCGCACCGGGTGGCGTCGTCCTCCCCGTTGAAATCCCACATGGGGTGGCCTCTGTACTAAAGCGGTTGCACCCCCCCCGGCGTAATGCATGTGGCCATGACCTCGATCATGGTCAATCTGGAATGAGCCAACAATTTTATCCGACTCATCAGGTAAAGGACATCCCTATCAGTTTCCCTCTGAGGGTTCCGTGGGGCGCCAGCTCAGGCATTTCTTCAACGGAGCGTTATTAAACTCAGGGAGGCCGATCCGTACAGGGTCCGGCAGGGGGATGTCATCCATATAAAACCATTCCGAAGGCCAGTCCTCAGATGCCTTCTTTGGGGTACCGGATAGGTATCCGGTCCCGGCGATGCGCCATAGTTCGGCTCCGCCCACTTGATAAATTGACCCCTCTTGAGAGTGGGGCACAAGGCAGAACAACCACTTCCACAGTGCGAAGTGGGCCTCGATGCCCAAGAACAGCTCGCAGAGGGCCATGAAGCCTGCAACATGCAGTATGGAGGCGGGCGTGAGGTTATGTAGCTGGAGGCCATAGAACTCCAGTAGGCCTCGGAGAAACGGATGAATTGGAATCTGAGTCCTCTTATTAAATAAGGAACTAGGCACACCCTCTCTCCTTGAGAGGGATTGGGGACACTCTCCGCCTGCTCTCCGCCGCTATAGGTGGCGATTCCGGATCGGACTGGGACCATATATGCTGGGGGGAGGAGCCCCTTGGATTGAAGCACTACTGGCTTGCTATACGGGACGGAACACCGCTCCCAGTCTCCAGGCCGAGGGCTGGAGAGGCGAGAGGAGGAGCTGCTTTGGCCGGCCATGGTGGAATGGATCTCTGTCGAAAGCGCTCTGATGAATACTCACGGGGGGAAGGTGGTGTGAGTTGGATCTAAATCCCCGCCTCTTTTTATGAGCGGCTCATTTACCCGGCCGGGGGGGGCTGAACGAAAAGACCCCCTGGCTTTTCGCATTCATTTGACACATGGAAGATGGTCATTATTGGGCATAGAAGCTGAGGAGAGCAACACGCACCAGAAGCCGGACACTATCCGACAGGTACATGGAATTTGGAGAAGAACCCGCCTTGCAATACCGAAGACAAACTTGCGCACTGGACTCGTCGTCATTGAAGCCTGGTTTGGGGGCTACTGAGGGAGTCCTGGATTAGGGGGTGTCCGGATGGCCAGACTATGACCTTTGGCCGGACTCCCGGACTATGAAGATACAAGATTGAAGACTCCGTCCCATGTTCAGATAGGACTTTCCTTGGCGTGGAAGGCAAGCTTGGCGATACGATATGAAGATCTCCTCCCATTGTAACCGACTCTGTGTAACCCTAGCCCTCTCCGGTGTCTATATAAACTGGAGAGTTTTAGTCCGTAGGACGAACAACAATCATACCATAGGCTAGCTTCTAGGGTTTAGCCTCTCTGATCTCGTGGTAGATCAACTCTTGTACTACCCATATCATCAATATTAATCAAGCAGGAGTAGGGTTTTACCTCCATCGAGAGGGCCCGAACCTGGGTAAAAACATCGTGTCCCTTGTCTCCTGTTACCATCCGCCTAGACGCACAGTTCGGGACCCCCTACCCGAGATCCGCCGTTTTGACACCGACAATGGGTGAACAAATTATTGTCGAGCAATTGATAGAAAAGTGCATAGTTATGAGATTATCTAGGCATGATCATGTATATAGGCATCACGTCCATAACAAGTAGACCGACTCCTGCCTGCATCTACTACTATTACTCCACACATCGACCGCTATCCAGCATGCATCTAGAGTATTAAGTTCATAAGAACAGAGTAACGCATTAAGCAAGATGACATGATGTAGAGGGATAAACTCATGCAATATGATATAAACCCCATCTTGTTATCCTCGATGGCAACAATACAATACGTGTCTTGCAACCCTTTCTGTCACTCGGTAAGAGCACCGCAAGATTGAACCCAAAGTTAAGCACTTCTCCCATGGCAAGAAGAACCAATCTAGTAGGCCAAACCAAACTGATAATTCGAAGAGACTTGCAAACATAACTCAATCATACATAAAAGAATTCAGAGAAGATTCAAATATTATTCATAGATAAACTTGATCATAAACCCACAATTCAGCGGATCTCGACAAACACACCGCAAAAAGAGTTTACATCGAATAGATCTCCACAAGAGAGGGGGAGAACATTGTATTGAGATCCAAAAAGAGAGAAGAAGCCATCTAGCTAATAACTATGGACCCGTAGGTTTGTGGTAAACTACTCACAACTCATCGGAGGGGCAAGGATGTTGATGTAGAAGCCCTCCATGGTCGATTCCCCCTCCGGCAGAGTGCTGACAAAGCCTCCAAGATGAGATCTCATGGATACAGAAGGTTATGGCGGTGGAAATTGTGTTTCATGGTGCTCCTGGATGTTTTTGGGGTACGTAGGTATATATAGGAAGAAGAAGTACATCGGTGGCCGCCCGAGGGGCCCACGAGACAGGGGGCGCACCCTACACGGGGGGGGGGGGGGTGCGGCCCCCTATCTCGTGGGGCCCTCGGGAGCTTCTTGACTTGCACTCCAAGCTCTCCGGATCAGATTTGTTCCAAAAATCACGCTTTCGAAGGTTTCATTCCGTTTGGACTCCGTTTGATATTCCTTTTCTTCGAAATACTAAAATAGGCAAAAAAACAACAATATGGGTTGGGCCTCCGGTTAGTAGATTAGTCCCAAAAATGATATAAATATGTAAAATAAAGCCCATAAACATCCAAAAGGGGTAATATAATAGCATGGAACAATCAAAAGTTATAGATACGTTGGAGACGTATCAACGCTTTAATTCCATCCGTCATCAAGTGTCGGAGAGGGACATGGAGATTTGCAAGATACATACAGATCTGAATGTTGCAAACCCGTTGACTAAGCCTCTTCCACAAGCAAAACATGATCAGCACCAAAACTCCATGGGCGTTAGAATCATTACTGTGTAATCTAGATTATTGACTCTAGTGCAAGTAAGAGACTGAAGGAAATATGCCCTAGAGGCAATAATAAAGTTATTATTTATTTCCTTATTTCGTGATAAATGTTTATTATGCATGCTATAATTGTATTAACCGGAAACTTAGTACATGTGTGAATACATAGACAAAACATAATGTCCCTAGTATGCCTCTACTTGACTAGCTCGTTAATCAAAGATGGTTATGTTTCCTAACCATAGACATGTGTTGTCATTCGATGAACGGGATCACATCATTAGGAGAATGATGTGATGGACATGACCCATCCGTTAGCTTAGCATTATGATCCTTACAGTTTCATTGCTACTGCTTTCTTCATGACTTATACATGTTCCTCGGACTATGAGATTATGCAACTCCTGAATACTGGAGGAACACTTTGTGTGCTACCAGACGTCACAACGTAAAAGGGTGATTATAAAGGTGCTCTACAGGTGTCTCTGAAGGTGTTTGTTAAGTTGTCATAGATCGAGATTAGGATTTGTCACTCCGTGTATCGGAGAGGTATCTCTGGGCCCTCTCGGTAATGCTCATCACTATAAGCCTTGCAAGCAATATGAATAATGAGTTAGTTACGAGATGACGCATTACATTACAAGTAAAGAAACTTGCCGATAATGAGATTGAACTAGGTATGAAGATACCGATGATTGAATCTCGGGCAAGTAACATAACGATGACAAAGGGAACACCGTATGTTGTTATGCTGTTGACCGATAAAGATCTTCGTAGAATATGTAGGAACCAATATGAGCATACAAGTTCCGCTATTGGTTATTGATCGGAGATGTGTCTCGATCATGTCTACATAGTTCTCGAACCCGTAGGGTCCGCACACTTAACATTCGGTGATGATTTGTATTATGAGTTATGTGTTTTGGTGAACGAAGTTTGTTCGGATTCCCGGATGAGATCACGGACATGAAGAGGAGTCTCGAAATGGTCGAGAGGTAAAGATTGATATATTGGAAGGTTACGTTCAGATACTAGAATGGTTTCAGGAAGTTTCAGATAAGTTTCGAAGTACTGGGAGGTTACTGGAACCCCCCCCCCCCAGGAGAGTAATGGGCCAACATGGGCCTTAGTGGCGGAGAGAGGGGCGGCCATAGGAGGTGGCGTGCGCCCCACCTTGCCAATCCGAATTGGACAAGGGTGGGGGCAGCGCCCTCCCCCCTTTCTCCTTCTCCTACTCCCTCTCCTTTCCCCCTTTGCTACTCCGGAAAAAAAGGAAAAGTGTGTGTGGGGGGGGGGTCGAATCCTACTAGGTTTGGAGTCCTAGTAGGACTCCCCCCCCATGGCGCGCCTCCTGGTGGAAGGCATCCTCCCCCTCCTTTATATACGGGGGCAGGGGGGCACCCTAAAGGCACAACATTGTCTTAGCCGTGTGCGGTGCCCCCCTCCACCGTTTACTCCTCCGATAGTATCATCATAGTGCTTAGGCGAAGCCCTGCGTAGATCACATCATCTGCACCGTCATCATGCCGTTCGTGCTGATGAAACTCTCCCTTGACCCTCTGGTGGATCAAGAGTTCGAGGGACGTCATCGAGTTGAACGTGTGCTGAACTCGGAGGTGTCGTACGTTCGGTACTAGATCGATTGGATCGTGAAGACGTTTGACTACATCAACCATGTTATTACGGAATGAGTTAGTTGCGGGACGAAGTATTACAGAATGAGTAAAGAGACTTGTCGGTAACAAGATTGAACTAGGTATGATGATACCGACGATCGAATCTCGGGAAAGTAACATACTAATGACAAAGGGAACAACGTATGTTGTTATGTGGTTTGACTGATAAAGATCTTCGTAGAATATGTGGGAGCCAATATGAGCATCCAGGTTCCGCTATTGGTTATTGACCAGAGATGTGTTGCAGTCATGTCTACATAGTTCTCGAACCCGTAGGGTCTGCACGCTTAACGTTCGATGACAATATGTATTAGGAGTTATGTGTTTTTGATGACCAAAGTTTGTTCAGAGTCCCAGATGAGATCACGGACGTGACGAGGAGTCTCGAAATGGTAGAGACATAAAGATTGATATACTGGACGGCTATATTCAGACACCGGAAGTGTACCAAAAAGTTTCGGGTAAAATCGGAGTGCCGGAGGGGTTACCGGAACCCCTCGGGGAACTAATGGGCCACATTGGGCCTTGTTGGGGAGAGAGAGAGAGGGGCGGCCAGGGCAGGCTGCGCGCCCCCTCCCCCTTGGGTCCGAATTGGACTAGGGAAGGGGGGCGGCGCCCCCCTTTCCTATTCCCTCTCCCCCTCCTTCCTTCCCCCTCTCTTCCTCTTGGTGGAATCCTACTAGGACTAGTAGTCCTAGTAGGACTCCCCTCTTGGGGCACGCCCTAGGAGTCGGCCGGCCTCCCCCTTCCTCCTTTATATACGGGGGCAGGGGGCACCCTAGAACACACAAGTTTCTCTCCCAACCATGTGCGGTGCCCCCCTCCACAGTTACACACCTCGATCATATATACCATCGTAGAGCTTAGGCGAAGCCCTGTGCCGGTAGCATCATCATCACCGTTGCCACGCCGTCGTGCTGACAGAACTCACCCTCGTCCTCAACTGGATCAAGAGTACGAGGGATGTCATCGAGTTGAACGTGTGCTGAATGCGGAGGTGCCGTACGTTCGGTACCTGGATCGGTTGGATCGCGAATATGTTCGACTACATCAACCGCGTTATTGAAACGCTTCCACTTTCAGTCTATGAGGGTACGTGGACACATTCTCCCCTCTCGTTGCTATGCATCACCTAGATAGATCTTGCATGATCATAGGATTTTTTTTGAAATTACCGCGTTCCCCAACACTTTTGTGGGGAGCCGTACACACATTGGAGTAGTGTCCGGGTCTTCCACAATTGTAGCAATTGCGATCACGACTAGAAGATGTTTTGTCATTGTAGGACCTTGACTTGGAGCTTCTGTCTTTGCTTCTACTCTTGTAGAATTTGTTGAAGTTCTTCACCATTAAGCTCAATTCTTCATTGAAGACTTGTTTTCACTTGATGTGGCAGGAGCATCACATGAAGCTTTATAAGCACCACTAGACTTGTTGTGACGCTCTTCCTTATCCTTGAGTGACATCTCATGAGCAACAAATCTTCCAATGACTTCCACTGGCTTGAGATCTTTGTAATTGGGCATCATTTGGATCAAGGTGCACACAGTATCATATTTTCCATCCAAGGCTCTTAGGATCTTCTTGATATGAATCTGCCGGTCATCTCTTCGCTTCCTAAGCCGGCAATCTCATTTGTGATGAGAGCAAGCCTAGAGTACATTTTAGCGACTCCTTCACCATCCTTCATTTTGAACTTGTCAAGTTGACTTTGAAGCACATTCAATTTGGATTCCTTGAGGGACTCGGTACCTTCGTGCATATCAACCAAAGTATCCCAAATTTCCTTTGCATTCTCAAGACGGCTGATTTTGTTGAATTCTTCGGGGCAAAATCCATGAAGAGGATATCGCAATCTTGTGCATTCTATTGCAACATCTTCAATTCTTTTGCAGTTGCTTCACGATTTGGTTCTCTTCCATCCTCGAAGAATTCACCTTGCAAACCAATACACACAATAGCCCAAATGGTGGGATTATGTCCAAGAATATGCATTTTCATCTTATGCTTCCAACTAGCAAAATTAGTACCATCAAAGTAAGGACCTCTATGGTGGTAATTTCCATCGCTAGACGCCATACTCTCCTAGGTTGTGAAGCCAAGGCTATGCTCACCAAAAGCTATGGAAACCAAGGCAAATGGAGACCAAGGCTCCGATACCACCTGTAGGATCGAAAGTAGGTATAAAGAGGGGGGGGTTATACTACTTGACCAAATAAAAATCTAGCCTTTTCCCAATTTTAAGTCTTGGTAGATTTTAGCAACTGAGCACAAGTCAAGCAATCAATCTACATATGCAATTCTAAGAGTGTGGCAGTGGAAAGTAAAACATTGCATATGAAGGTAAAGGGAAGGGTTTGGAGAAGGCAAACACAATGTAGACACGGAGATTTTTGGTGTGGTTTCGATAGGTGGTGCTATCGTACATCCACATTGATGGAGACTTCAACCCATGAAGGGTAACGGTTGTGCGAGTCCACGAAGGGCTCCACCCACGAAGGGTCCACGAAGAAGCAACCTTGTCTATCCCACCATGGCCATCGCCCACGGAGGACTTGCCTCACTTGGGTAGATCTTCATGAAGTAGGCGATCTCCTTGCCCTTACAAACTCATTGGTTCAACTCCACAATCTTGACGGAGGCTCCCAAGTGACACCTAAGTAATCTAGGAGACACCACTCTCCAAAATGTAATAGATGGTGTGTTGATGATGAACTCCTTGCTCTTGTGCTTCAAATGATAGTCTCCCCAACACTCAACTCTCTCTCACAGATTTGGCTATGGTGGAAAGATGGTTTGAGTGGAAAGCAACTTGGGGAAGGCTAGAGATCAAGATTCTAGTGGTAGGACTGGAATGTCTTGGTCTCAACACATGAGTAGGTGGTTCTCTCTTAGAAAATGAGTAGTGTAAGTGTAGGCACGTTCTGATGGCTTTCCCACAAATGGAGAAGGGGGTGGAGGGGTATATATAGCCTCCACACAAAATATAACCGTTACACACATTTGACCCAACTCGGTCAAACCGAATAGATGAACTCGGTGAGACTGATTTAGTTCAAAATGTGAACGTTAGGAATCTTGGTGGGACCGACAAGATCAACTCGGTGCGACAGATGTGCTAGGGCTCGGGCAAAACCTCATCTTGGTGAGACCGATCGCATGAACTCGGCGAGATCGATTTCAGCAATGAGTAGACAGAGACTTGGCCAAGCAAACTCGGTGGGACCGATTGCACATTTTGGTCCGAAATGTTACGAAAAGGAAATAGAGAGTTTGCAGTTGCAATGCAAACTTGATGGGACCGATCGCTCATTTTGGTGAGACCGAAATGTTACAAAGGGAAACAGAGAGTTTGCAAAGCCATCCCGGTGAGACCGAGAGCCGTATCGGTGTGACCGAATTGATTAGGATTTCTGGTAGTGGCTATGTCAAATGAACTCGGTGGTGCCGGATAGATCAAATCGGTGGGGCCAAGTTTGACTTTAGGACAAATGTGGAAATGAGAAAGTGGTTGAGGGATTTGGAGCTATATCGCTAAGCACTTTGAGCAAGTAGACCATTAAGCAACACCTCATCCCCTTTTACTAGTATTGGCTTTCCTATGGACTCAATGTGATCTTGGATCACTAAAATGAAAATGAAGAGTCTTGAGCCTTTGCCAATCTTTGTCCTTAGCACTTTGACGGGTCCACATCTCTAGTCCATGCCATGCCAATCATTGAACTTTCTGAAACATTTAACTTGAATGGATATTAGTTCAATGAGCTATATGTTGTTATGAATTACCAAAACCACTCGGGGATTAGATGCACTTTCACCTCCGAAGGGAGCGGCCTTCCCAGGCTGCCTCCTGAGGAGCGATGATTTCTATGCAGGTGCTCAACCTCGCAAGGCTGCGGTGACGCAAGCCATGACGACTAAGGCCAGGCGGGCGCCAGCGAGCGCAGAGCGACATGTTTCCTCTTTGGTGCTAAGGAGGCAAGCGTAGGCACGTGGTCCCGAGGAATCTCCCAAAGGTTTCCATTCTCCTGCTACAAGACCTAGACCGCCAGGGCAGTAGGACGGATGTCATCGCCGAGCCCATCGCAGCGTCACGACCAGGAGCTTTGCAGGAGAAGACCACCTGTTGTCGGGATAAGTTGTACTACTTGTCCCCATTCAATTGGCTGTTGTGGGATCCCTTCCCATCTATGTTTTGGGAGAAGAGGACCAAGGCCACTATAAAGATAGGCTAACTACCACCATAGCGGGGGATGAAACAATCGAACCCCCTCAGCTCACACCCACGCTAGAGCAGACCTCCTGAGGTTGTTCTTCCCTTCTACCATTTCATCCTCAGCCCCCCACGAGGCTAATCCACCACAAAGCAGGAGTAGGGTTTTACACCACAAGGTGGCCCGAACCTGGGTAAACTGTCGTGTCCATCTTCTTCCTTGTTCATCGAGCTAGGGCATGGGGGCGACGAGGTGATTGGCTGGAGAGGTTAAGTTCTTCTCACACACCCCAGAGTTCGAACCTCTCTTGGGTTTGCGGAGCCCAAAATCCGATAGAAGCCACTAGGGCCACCGTATTCTCCTCACGCCCTCACAAATGCGAGATGCTGTGATTCCACTAATGGTGCCCTTGAAGGCACCAACCAGACCTTTACAAGCAAGTTTGGGGCTCTCTCCACAACTGAATTTGAGGCTCCTAACAACACCACGAAGCTTCACCACAATGGAATGTGGCTCTGAGGTGACCTCAACCGTCTAGGGTGCTCAAACACCCAAGAGTAACAAGATCCGCAAGGATTAGTGGGGTGAATCAAATTTCTCTTGGTGGAAGTTGAGAGCGTAGTGCCGCCAGAGCGGTACTACCGCGCCGTAACATAGTACTTCCGCTTAGACACTACAAGCCCAGTAAACCAACGGTAGTGAAGTGGCAGTTAGGGCATAGTACAACATGGGCGGTACTACCGTGCTGAACTGCTGTTCTACTACTGCTCGTTTACAGAACGCAGAAGACAGGCAGAAGTAGTAACCGTACTGAACTATGACAATACTGTTGGGAGGTACTATCGTTGGTCAGGGCGGTACTACCGCTTAAGCTGTTCTGAAAAGCCCAAGCAAGGAGGAAGGATAAGCTCAGTTGCAAGGAAAGGAAATAGGGTGAAGAGGATTGTGTACGTGTTGATTCCACCCAAACCTTTCCGAAGCGGACCCCCTCTTAATACTATGGTGTTCCTATGACTCAAGTCCACCGAAAATGAAACGCAAGAAAAACACCGTCTTCGCAATAGTCCAGAGGGGTTCCAATCGCGTTGTGCCAAATGGTGGTTTATCTAAAATGCTCAATGGACACAATTAGTCCGCAAAAGGTATTGTCATCATCTCCAAAACCACCAAGGGAGAAATATGCCCTAACAGTTACTAGTCTTATAGCAAATTTTTATGTGGGAGAGGCCATTGCTAGCATGTCATCCCTTACTTGGAATTGTATGCACTTATGATTAGAACTATTAGTAAGCATCCGCAACTACCATGTTCATTAAGGTAAAACCCAACCATAACGTTAAGATATATTGGTCCCCATTCAATCCCGTATGAATCAATTTCTATGGTAGGAAGAAGCTTCTGTCACTCTTGCCCTCCAATGCATAATCCTATCAACATACAACTAACCCTATGGTGTGATCCACACACGCGCTCATATGATGGGCATCAAAGGACAACAACATAATTGTAAGCAATTTAAACCAATCATAGTAATTCACCGATCACCCATAGGATAAGAAAAATCTACTCAAACATAATAGGATGGCAACACATCATTGGATAATAATATGAAGCATAAAGCACCATGTTTATGTAGGGGGTACAACGGGTTGCGGGAGAGTGCACCGCTAAATATAGATGAGGGAAGGTGATGGAGGTGTTGGTGAAGACGACGAAGTTGTTGGTGTAGATCGTCGTCACATGATGATTGCCCCGGCGGCATTCCAGCGCCACCGGAAGAGAGGGGGAAAGAGCCCCCTCCTTCTTCTTCTTCATTGGCCTTCTCCCTAGATGGAAGGAGGGTTTCCCCTCTAGTCCTTGGCCTTCATGGCTATATATATATATATATATATATATATATATATATATATATATATATATATATTCTTCTGTTTCATGTTCCTATTTTTAGCCGAAAACCGTTTCTTGAATTCCCGGAGATCCATAACTCCGATTGGGCTGAAATTTTGAGGGGATTTTTATACAGATATTAGCTTCCTTGCGGTAGAAGGACACCTCCAACCGACTTACAGGGGCGCCACGTCCATTGCGCCTAGGTTAGGGGGCGCGCCCTCTGGGCATGTGGGCCCCTCGAGCATCGTGTCATGTTGATTCTATCAAAAATCACATATATTTCAAAATAAATCTCCGTAATTTTTTATCATGTTTGAACTTCATTTGATATGGATATTATGCGAAACAAAAAACATGCAACAAACAGGAACTGGCATTAGTCACTGGATCAATATGTTAGTCCCAAAAATAATATAAAAGGTTGCCAAAAGTATGTGAAAGTTGTAGAATATTGGCATAAAACAATAAAAAATTATAGATACGACGGAGACGTATCGCCGTCCACGTGAAGAATTGACGATGGATCTGGGTGGGATCCAGATCCGCGACCGCCGCCATGCCCACCATCGCTAGCAGCACCATCCATGGGGTCGTCGGTTGCTGTCGCATGCCCAAGGAGCTGCCCTAGCTAGCCTACGATGTTGAGGGCGAGTAGTATTTAGGAGCGTGAGGATATCAACCATGGAATTAGGGTTCAGTTGCAATCAAAGCAATCATGAACAGAACTCCAAAAAAATTTGGCCGCGATACATTGAAGTAGGATGTGGTTGGTGTCTTGCGACGCACTACAAAAAGTGCAACAGTCATTGCTCGGACTGTGACATTTTTAAAGGTTGATAGACGAAGGCAAACGGTCAAGGGGGCCTGCCAAAGGAAGATACAAACTCTAGGAGGAACCCGAGAGGCGCAAAGAGCCTTGGCGAACCTAACCTTAGCCCACATACCAGTTTTGCGTAAGTAGATTTGGTCGTAAATTTGCCCGATGGCTCCAACACCCAGATGATCGAGTACTAGTTCGAGGAGAGAGAAACTTGTTGTAAGGATGCATGAAGAGAATCGAAAGCACTATGTTACTCGGGTGAAAGAGATCAAAGAAAACCCACTAGCTACCCTTGTAGCAAAACCCTTGCATACCATAGCCAGAGGATGAGCCACAACGTCAAACAGGCTCGAATACAATGCACAAAGAGGTTTTTTCGCATTCCACACAGAGAGCCAAAATTGGTGTCTTTACTATCTCCGATAGAGAATTTCGTGCCCAGGTTGAAAATTGCTTTACATTTTAGGATCCCATTCCAAATTTGCAGCCCTTGTTACCAAATGATTTGGAAAATCTCCCAAAAGGACCATGCCATGCCACAAAGCGTTGTCTATGAGTAGAAGAAAGATATGCCTCATGAACTTCCATGACTTCATCCAATATAGTAGCATATGCCATGCCATCACAAAGCTCTGTCCACACACTATGATACACCCGCTAAGAAAGTAGCAAGTTCAAGTTGAGACAATCACAATTTCTTATAATGAAATGAGTCAGACCCGTCTCAACTCACTCGGTCCATGACATATTGATGAAATGCCTCGACGCAATGCAGGAGCTTCTGCCCTACTATTAAGTGTTGTTTAAAATTATGCGCCGTGCTACCTCTGCCCTGCAAAAGAAGGAAAAAGGTTGATGCATCAGAGTGAATCTCACACGACGGCAAGATAAAGCAGATCCAACTACCCAACACTATACACTACAGGGATTGCAAAAAATAAGTAGCACGAGATGATTTGATGCCAACTTACCTTACACATCCATTTTCGGGTTTCGTCTAGACTAAACTTTGCACGCTCGACTATCAGTAAGAATCACATGACCTGGTCCAACAAAATGACACAAATTTAGCTTGCACGTGATTTGCTTGCCAATGTGATCCACCTAACCAAGGGGAAGAAAGCACAAGCTCATTATACAGATGGACTAACAAGAAAATGGCATGTAAGTATAACTTTCCGGACATACATGTTTCTTTGTACATTTAGAAAGTCATTCTTGTATAATACCCACGGGATGAAAGGTGGTCTTTCAAACTCATGCTCTGAATAAACTTCAGAACTCTTGATGCGAGTGTACTATCTTTCTGCAAAGGTAAAATCTCTGACAACATGGCCTTTTTCTGAAGGGTAATGGGTTTATAGGCTTATAGCTAATGAGAAAACATGAAGACGAAAATGATACTTGAGAAGTAACTCTTACATTTGCACAAGAAAGAAGAGTTGGAAATGCATAAAGTTCCTCAAGGGTCCTTGTATCATCCTCTTGGCGAACATAGGGCCTGTTTGGATTCATGCCAAAGCACGCCCTGCCAAAAAATTGGCTAGCCCACGTATTTTGGCTGCTGTTTGGATCGATGCCAAAAAATTGGCTCGCCCAGCTTGCCCGGCTCTCCTATGTGTTATTTGCGCCAACGTATGGGCGAGACGTGGGCGCCGGAATGCTTCGCCAAAAAATTGGCGCGCTGACTTCGGTTGTTGATTGGTGGGCCCTACATGCATGCAGTAGGATTTGGCGAATATTATGGCTTCTAAACAATCAGCTGCGCTTTTTACTGAATAAAAAATGTGAGCCTTTGCGTGATTAGCATCAACTAAAAAAATTATGCATGCAACGCTGCACACAAATTAGCGACTTCCAACTGCAGAACTGCAGTCTCTCTCTCTCTTGTAATTATATTGGCAACTTTTTTCTTCACGCCCACTCTTACTATCAATTTGTATGCTTTTTAATTTTAGTACTGTATAACAGACGCATTTAAATACTTTCAGAACTAGTGTCTGAAATTTGGAGCCTATCATGGTCACAATCCAAACAACAACATGCAAATAATTTGGAAGTTGTAATGGTCGCAATCCAAACACCAATAGCTTGCCAAATTTTTGGTCATGCCCTTGCTTTGGTCATACCAAAATTTTGGTAGGGCTAACTGGGGCTCAAACCAAACAGACCCATATTCCAGATCATCAAACCGAGAACCAAACTTAAAATCAGTTCCACCAAGTCTGGGGAAAGATGATGTAGGTTGTGTATCGCCACAGGTGCTAGTTCCAGCAGATTGGTGATCGCCATATATAGCTCTCCGCATGCTATCATCATTAAGTGGAGGAAGGTCAAAACTTTTAGAGATATTAAAATCACTCCAAGAATTTGGATTCCTCCGCAGCACATCTCCGCGAAGCAGTGATGGCTGGATTTTTTTTGAAATGGCAGCTTGCTGCATTCATTAAGAAGAAAAGAGTTGCCCGGTTAATTAGGGAAACATGGGCGAAAACCAGATACAAACGGCTGAAAGCCCCACATCAGAACACACTGGCACAAGCCCATACTCGTCAACGGCATGCCAAACACCACAACCAACGCCAACCAAACAAACACACAACAACGGGAGGCCCCGCTTCGCCAAGCAAGCCAGCCTCCCACCACTGCCGGAAAGAAGAAGTCGAGACTGCTATGGGAGGAGCAGACCGAGACTCTCCCGCAGAGGTGAAAAGGCAAGCACCCACAAGCCAAGCGCTCGTTATCGTAGACGACATGACGACGACCAACTTCGACGGCAACCTCGCCGTCCTCAAGACCCAAGGTCAGTGCACTCGAAGCCGTCAAGTTCTCGGGGCCGCCGCCCCGACATCCGCCGGTCCATCGTGCCATGCGCACTCCACCGGCACCGTCTTCCGGGGCCGCCGCCCCGACATGCCACCGCTCGCCTGGAGCTGCAACGTTGCATGACCCAGCCGCACACAGCCCATGCTGCCCAGAGCAACTGTTTACTCATCGCACCACATCCCTGCAGCCCAGGGTTGCCACCCAAGCCATGACAAGTTGCAACCCTGCCTCATGGAGTTGTCGCCGCACCGCTGCCCGAGACCGCCGTCCCGATGCACAACAAGGATCCGGGGCCGCTGCCCCGGCATACACCGCCCGTGACGACGAGAGAACACCACACGGCAGCGCACCACATCCCTGCAGCCCAGGGTTGCCACCCAAGCCATGACAAGCTGCAACCCTGCCTCATGGAGTTGCCGCCGCACCGCTGCCCGAGACCGCCGTCCCGATGCACAACAAGGATCCGGGGCCGCTGCCCCGGCATACACCGCCCGTGAGGCCGTGACGACGAGAGAACACCACACGGCAGCCAAAGGCTGGATTTTGATAGCAACATGGACCGAAGAAGTTGCAGCCCAAACAAACACATCCCTGAAAAGGCGTTTCTACTGCGTTGGAAGATAAATTAGGGTTCCTCAAATATTGGATCCTTCGTCAAATCGTTGGCCGTGTTGTTGAGCACCACAGGCCAGCTACGCTCAAGGACTATAAGGAAAGGGGCGCGCGACCCTCGCCAGGGGCTTGCCGCCACCACAGTAGTGTCCGCTGGTCGTCGACGGCTACCCACCATTCCACGCATTCAGTTTGCCGGTCGCGCTGTCCGTCCCGGCGAGCCGTTGGAGTTGTTGGACCTTCCCGCGACCCTCCCCCGCTCTCGCCTCCTTTCTTCAAGAAATCAAAGACAAAAGAGCGAGCGAAACTTCACACGTGCCCCCCGACGTGTGGGGTCAGGAAGCTACGCGCCCCACGTGGTAGCCTCACGGGCAGAAGGCCACAGGGATCGCAGCCCCTCCCATCCATCCATCATCGGTGACACGCCGGCCCCGCCGCGGGACAGCGCCCCCGAAAAGCAGCGGAACAAACGAAAAGTTGGAAAAGGCACACGCACAGGTGACTCGACACGGTGAAAAAAGCCCACCCCCATCCCCCGAAGTTTCCAGGTATTTACGTTTCACCTTACCGCCTATGGCCAGGCCGGGGCCGCGGCCCCGACCCCCATGCCGGAGAGGACAAACACAAACACGGCACGCGCGGCGCGGGGCAGGGCCAGGGCCAGGGCACGCACCACTGACAACGGTCCACACCACCTACCCACTGACGTGCGGGGCAGGGGTCAAGCGTGGATCGGCGTGTCAGCGGGCCGGGAGGGTGGTGGTGGTGGACCGGACGTTAAACCCCCACCGGCACCGAGCCCCTCGCCCGCTCCGCTCGCTGCCGCGCCTCGGGACGGGCACCAACACCGCAACCAACAAACCAGTATTCCTAGATCCACTCGCCCTGCCGCGCCTGCCTGCCTGGGGTTTGGTTGGCTCGCTCGCTGCTGGCAATGCGGTGAGGAGTGAGGAGTGAGGAGTGGGGGGTGGAGCGGAGAGTGGGGGCGGCGAGATGGGGTGCGCGCAGTCGCGGATCGAGAACGAGGAGGCCGTGGCGCGCTGCAAGGAGCGCCGCCAGTTCATGAAGGCGGCCGTGGCGGCGCGCAACGCCTTCGCCGCCGCGCACTCCGCCTACGCCTTCTCGCTGCGGGACACGGGCGCCGCGCTCTCCGAGTTCGCGCACGGGGAAGGGGTGCCGCCGCCGCCCGCCGCGGAGCCGTCCAAGGCAGCCAGGCTCTCGGCAGGCGGGGCCGGCGCGCCCAAGTCGGGGGCCGCGGCCGTGGCTTCCGCGGACGCGGCGGTGGAGGAGGTAATGCCGCCGCCGCCGCCCCTCGACTCGCTGCCCCCGCCCCCGCCGCCGCTGCCGGAGTTCTCGCCCTCCCCGGCCAAGATCCACCGCTCCATGAGCATGCCCATGCCGCCCAAGGACGTGGCCAGGGGGAGGGGCCCCGCCATGCTCCACGGCGACTCCATCAGGGAGGAGGACGATGAGGCGGACATGGAAGAGGAGGAAGACGAGGAGGACGATGCCCGTCTCGATGACCGCCGCCGGAGGCTGCGCCATCGCCAGCAGGCGCCGCCCGTCTCGCCGCCGCCTCCGGAGACGCCGGTCACCCCCCAGCCACCGCCGCCTCCCCCTCCCCCGCCCCCGCCCCCGCTTGACCCCAAGACCGGAGTTGACACGTGGGATTACTTCTTCTCCATGGAAGAGGGGATGGCGTCTATTGCCACCGAGGACGAAGAGATCATCCCGGAGCCGGAGGACGAGAAGTACGTTCCTGCCTCGCCACCGCGCCCTCCCTCCTCGCCCCCTCCGCAAGCGGTTGTGCCGCCACGGGAGGAGTATGATGAGGAGGAGCCGCGCACGCCGGAGATGGTCACACCGCCTTCGTCGCTTCCGCCAAAGGCTCCTGGACAGTCCAAGAAGAAGAAGGGCAAGGGGAAGGGGAAGGGGAAGGGGAAGAATAAGTCTGTGCACCACCAGCACACTGAGTCCGCGCCGCCGGTCACGGTGGTCGGTGGCTGGGGGAAGGCGGGGAAGGTTGTCCCCGCCGAGGTGCCACGCGTAGACCTGCTGCAGGTGCTTGCGGAGATCGACGATAGGTTCTTGAAGGCGTCAGAGAGCGCCGGGGAGGTTTCCAAGGCGCTGGAGGCGAACAGGATGCACTACCATTCCAATTTCGCCGACACTAGAGGTCAGTAGCTTGATTCTCCTCCTTAGTTGCAATTTTGGATGTTTTACACTTAAGTGGTTGGCTTTGTGCTGCTTGTTGTTTGATCATATTTTGTGATGGCGATAGTGATGTGATGGATTCTTTGATGGTGAGAGAGGTCCAAAACTGGTGCTGGTTGTGGGGTTGCTAGAGAAGTAGAATGAGCTGGCCTTGTCCACATGCCGATGCACGGGGTGTTCCTGTAGCTGCTAGCAAGCTATTGGTATAAGAGTTCATCTTTAACTGGTAAAAGTGGTTCTCGGGTACAATTATTGGTTTGCATGGCATGATTGTTTGCTTTGACTATAAGTAAACAGATATATCGATAGAACGTTGCTACGCATACGACAATTGATGTACATTTTGGTACGACATCCCAAATCGCGTCGTCTACACAGGAGGCCAAATTAGCAACCGTGGCCGGACCGTACAACAAAATGTCGTATGTGAAACACTTTTGTGTCTTTATGAATCATGCTTATGTGTCTCTAATGCGCGCATTGGATGACACATGACATTTCTATTTCATATGGGAATTAGCATCTACTTCCTCTGTTCCTTGAACTGCCAAAACGTCTTATATTTAGGAACGGAGGGAGTAAATGCCATTCTTGGAACCTGTTCAATTTAAAATTTGAAGTGTTAAGAATATAAATGTTGCATTTTTGGTTAGTATCAGAGGCATATCTTATGGAAAATGTGCTGACAGTAACAAAAATGGCATATGGTCAAGTGAAGAAATTGACAACAGAGGAGCCAACGAGAGTGATGTATGGGATCTGAAACTTTTTCTTGTTCAATGCTCAGGAAAGTCTTGTCTTTGTCTTGTCTTGATCTAACTTCAGTTCATATCCAGCAGACCAGCACCATCTATGTTTGAAATAATGAATATGAGGTGAAAAATTGCAGATTCATTATCATGGAAGAATCTACGGCATTATAACCATAAAAGTAAAAGTAGGAACAAAGTTATCATCTAGTTTTATGCTTAACAACTCAAATTTATATGGACTTGCTATTTTAATCGAGGATGGTAAAAATTTATTACACACCCTGTTAGCAATTTAGCAGGCAATCATTCAGAATTAAGCACTATTGGTTTGAACTTGACATTCCAAATGCACATGTTATTATGTTAATGTTGTATATTTCCTTATGAATCAAGTTAGGTCCCCAATGTTTGGTAGGCACCAGTAGGTTTGCCCTCTTTTGGGTTCAAAGAGTTGGGCAGACGATTTTTTTCTCTTTGAGGTCCTGTTGATGCTACTCCCTCCGTTCCAGAATATAAGTTGCATCAATTTTCGTGAAAGTTAACATATTTACGTTTGGCGAAGATTATATAATAAAATATCAACATCTACAATACAAAATAAATAAAATATGGAAAAACTGTTCATGATGTTGATACAAATTTGGTATTGTAGATATTTATACTTTTTCCTGAAAACTTGGTCAATCATGCACAGGCTTGACTTTTGAAAAAACTAATACACCTTATATTCTGGAACGGAGAGAGGATTATCTTACCAATTCTGCCTTCTGTTACATTAGGAACACAACATTGGTTCATGTTAGTTCCTTATTCCCCCCTTTACATCTAAACTTACATCAGCTTGTATATGAGAGATCCTAACCTAGCTGTTACAGCTTATTGTATGTTTTGTTGTAAGAGGATGTCTTTGTGTATCCTCCTGTTCAATTGTTCATGCATTCCCAGGCCAAAACTATATATGTAAACAAACATGAAAATTCTTAAAAGAGCTAGAGATTGTGGATACACTAGCTGGATGCTCATGTATTGCTAAGGTAAAAAATATCATTTGGGTTAGCCTTTTCCTCCGTGCTCAACAGGGCTCTGCCCCAGCCCGCGTCGTGCCCTTGCTGCCACACTCAACCAGACTTGCTGTCCTGACATACAAATTGTGTCCCATTGGACTGTCTTGGACTTACTCAAGAGCGACAAACAGAATTGGCCTGGTTGTCTGCTGCTGCTGCTGCCTGCTGCCTTGTCCGATGGTGGTGATTGGTGGAAAATGAGAGGCTGTGGAAGGGGAGAGAATTCCTTATTTTACCCTTTCTTAAAATATACTTCCCTTTTTGGCCCTACAAAATTATTTCTTCCCTTTTTGACACCTAACCCTCATTTTATTCCCTTAATGACATTTCCATCACTTTTGGCCACTAACAGTCAGGTGCAACTCAAAAAGTCTTTTTTACCCCTGCTTTAGCTCACATGCAAAAAGAAGAAGAAACCCCATGACCGAACTTCTCTCCCTATTTCCCACCCCGGGTCGATGCTGCTGCTGCTCATGGCGAGGTGGAGGGTGACGGATCGTCGACCTTGGCATCCATGGAACGGCATGTGCCCATGAGCGTGTTCCAGTGCTGCTCGCATGTCCCGGTCGTTTTTGTTGGTGTTAAACACGACAGTAGCATCCCATACATGTGCGTGTATGTATGTGTCCGTATGGGACTGGTGTCACTACACCAGGTAGCTAAAAGAAGGCATAGGAGTTGTGTAGTGTGCAACTCGCCGGGCTACGTAGCTAGCTGTGCTAGCTTTGATCGATCAAAAGGGATGGAGCCAGCTGGGCTTAGGTAGCTAGCTGTGCTAGCTGGCGAAGGCGTTGGTGCATCTTGGCTGCCAGCAAGTGCGACTGCTGCGACGCAGTGGTTGGTGGCCGTGGCGTTGGCATCTGCGGCTGTGACTCTCGGCCGCTCTCGTCGTCCTCGTTTGCGTGCCGTGCGCGTGGTGTATAGCCGCCGGCGCGCGCACTCTACTACTTGTTTGGAGGATTTGTTATGTGTACTTATAGTTTTAATAGTGTGTTAGTTAGAAGATTTAGGAGTATGTGTCAGAGTACTTTGAACGTGATAAATTGTACTTATCATAGGTATGATAATGTAAGTCGTGCAGATGTTTTCTACATCTTCTGTATGCACGGATCAGTTTAGCTAAGGGATTTTTTTTATTGAAGTGCATATATATGCAAAAGGTTAGTGAACATATTTCAAAAAATCAGTGATTTCTTTTTTACTTACATATCCTGGACAGTCACATAGTGCACTAGGGGCAAAAAGGTCTTTTCACCTCACACTTCACATTGTTAGTGACTAAAGGAGACGGAAATGTCATTGAGGGAATAAAATAAAGTTTAAGTGTCAAAAAGGTAAGAAAATTTAATTTTGGGCCAAAAAGGGAAGCAGATTTTAAGAAAGAGCCAAATAAGGAATTCTCTTGTGGAAGGGACATGGGGATCCATGTAAAACAATTCGTGGGAGGGATGCCGAGGAGTTGCTGATCTTAGAATAAAGATTAGTCAAAGTTAATCGATTGGTTGTAGAGGTGGTTTTTGATCTGCTTCGAGGAGAGACATTCAAGCACTCGCCAGATGAGTTCACCAAAATTTTGAATGTAATTTGGCCAAAGCGAAGAGAACAAAGAGGAAAAAGAGCCAAATAGAGCACTACTGTCGCTAGACTAGACTAGACTAGATGGCAATGTTATGTAAGTTTCAAAATATTACTGGTTAGTATCATGGGCCAAGCACTCGTTTCTGCAACATGCTGATTAATTTCTGAAGTGCAAGTGATGAGACTAGTTAAACCATTTCAATGTCATGCAGAGAATTTCGTCAGTTGATTAGTAATAACACTATTAGCCCCGTCCAGTCTTGGTACATCATGTGCTTATAGGTTACTTTGGCCATTGGAAATCATTTTAATGTGAGATAGTTTTCTGCAATATCTAGTCTGCAGTTCTTTAAGGAGGTGAGTGTAAAATAACTATTTCTTCAACTTTCTTTTAATCAAGACTACTATGTTTGACAGGGCATATTGATCATTCTGCGAGAGTTATGAAAATAATAACATGGAATAGATCCTTCAGAAGCATGCAAAATGGTGATGATGGGAAGGATGAATTTGAAAATGATGAAGAGGAGACGCTGGCAACTGTCATAGACAAAATTTTAGCCTGGGAGAAAAAGCTGTATGACGAAGTGAAGGTGACGTTTTTTTGATTATTACTAATTTGAGCTTTTATGTTCTGAAGTAGTTTTTAATTAAGTTTATGATGATTTACTGAAACAACCAATGTTGGCTAAGATGATACTTCTAGCCTTCTTTCTGAAGTACAAAAGAGTTGTAGAGACAAATAATCTACCACCTTATACATCAAATAATACCTATCAATCCACATCAACCACATGCAGAATTCTGTCTGGTCACGTCCCCAGAAGTATTCGGTAATTTTTCTTGAGGAAAGATGTTCTGATTTTTATGCTCTTTATTAGGGTAGAAAATGAAGATATTGATGGGTGGCATATGCCTCACATGTCATATATTTATTCTACGTGCTCCCACTGGACATGGTGATTGCGATGGCACCGAGCATGCTGCATCTCTTCCATTCTCCACCCCCTCGCCCCAGGCTGTGTCATGCCATGCATCCCCTCCCTGGTTTCTTTATCATGGTGGTGGTAGAGCTCGAAGCCATTTCCAAGACGTGGCCCCTCCAAATAAGACACCATATCTGTGATTGTTGTCGATGAATAAGATGTGCGCGAGCGAAGCAGATATCCAGAACTTGGACTTGGACATTTTGTAGATGAAGAATTGTGTTTTCTGTAGTGCAACTGGTCATTTCACCAGATCATTCTTTTTGCCTCTGTAAGGTCGCTAGCTTCCAAGTTTGAGGCCCACCAGTAAGAGAGGTTTTTTGATGATGAATCGATGAGAGGAGGATAGAAGACAAGCCCTAACTGTGGAGCCAGATTCTCATTTCACATATCTGTGGGACCCACATGCGGGTTCTTTTAGGGACAACACGGTGAAATAGGGCTTGATGCAATGTGTAAAATTTCAGGTTCAACCTGGTGTTAAGTGGGTATTGTTGCAAATCCGGGTGTAATGCAACATACATGGCGTTCCCCCTAGTCCCCTAGTGTTACGTGCATTTTTTGCTGCAATGGTTATTTTGTTAGGACAAGCCTATATTTCTTGAAACATATTGTTGTGATTAGCCGAGTCTTTTTTTTTTGTATTAATGTGTTTGATTACGACATGGAGCAGGCGAAGTTGATGGATATACCTAGTTTTTTCTGTCATGGAGCTTTTGTTTGAACTAGCATAGAAGCACCTCACAACTATGGTAGGAGTAGTTAGTCTACATGTTTTAAGACAATAAAGCTGGCAATATCCAGCAGTTGGTATGTGCTGTGAGAAATCTTTTCTGAATTAAAACAAGCCTGAACTGCGAAGTCAGCTAAAGATCAATAGCATACTGCACCAGTTCATGTTGTCCGTTTAGTTCTCAATTTTTACCTGCTACCCTCTAATACAGCTTATATGTTTCAATTGCACAGGCTGGTGAGATTATGAAGCTTGAGTATCAGCGGAAGGTTGCTTTGTTAAATAGACAAAAGAGAAACAATGCTGCTGTTGATGTTCTGGAGAAAACTAAAGCTGCTGTAACCCATTTGCATACAAGATACATAGTTGATATGCAATCAATGGATTCAACTGTCTCAGAGATTCAGCATCTCCGTGATAATCAACTTTATCCAAAACTTCTGGACCTTGCTGATAGGTAATTTAGATGCATAATGCTTTTTTTTTGTCGTGCATCAGATGCCACTACTTTTCTCATTAACTCGCCCTTAGATTTAATTCATTTCTGGTCAGTGTGCATGATGAGACTAGGACATATGGTGAAACCGTGAAAACGGCAGAGTAGCATAAACATAGTTACGGGTATTTGAAATATTATCATTTAAGCATGTAATAGTTATTCTTTGTCAGTTGTATGGCAAAAATGAAATTATACTCCTCAAATCGATTTGTTATTAGGCTGCCGTTCGTGTGCATCTCGCTTTTCCTTTTGTAATTATATGCATGTTATTATACTTTTGTCATGGGCGCGTGGCTTCGGATTTATTGGCAATGCAAAGTAGCAAATTTAACTAAAACATGTTCACATTATTGTTATTAAAATATGTAATGGTTTCCTTGGTTTTCCTTATGGTGAAAGAGAGACTTATATTTCTCAGACAAATTTGTGATTAACATTTTGCGTGCATTATGTTCCTGCATGATTCGATTACAATAGTAACTCATCAGGCTGGTACTGGCTGTTCCTCTCCCAATTAACCTCTTGTTTTACCTTCCGTCTGCCAATGACACGCTCATGCATCCCAGTACGCCTAGTGGCCTTTTCCTGGATCAGTTTCTTTAGAGACATGACACATGTAAGTGAGTTGTGTACAAATAATGTGCTGGAAACTGGTCGGACTCCTACATCGGGGCAGGACTTGATCGTCCCACATAAATCAGAACGGTTTGTATTGCCTTTGTTCAACGGATTAGATTTACTTTCCACTAGAATTAATCATGGTGGCTCGAAAGGACCCTCTAGTTAGTATATATAGATAGCCTTTTCCAGTTCAGTAGCTACAGTCAGTTATGTATAATTGAGCTTTGGCCAGTGCATCAACAATATTTTCCAATTTAGCATGGTTATAATATTTTTCATCACAACCACTTCTGTTTAGTTTAATTACTTGTAATAAGCCAAATAACATGGCTGCTAAACTTTACAAGCTTAATTTGGTGCTCTCTTTTCAGGCTGGCAAAAATGTGGGAAGATATGCACATGCATCATGCAAATCAGCTGAAAACTGTGTTGGATCTCAAGTCAGTTGACATTTCTGATTCCAGCATCGAAACAAGTGCGCATCACCACAGCCACACGCGTCAGCTGCATGATATTGTAGACAAGTGGAACACAAACTTTAGTGATCTCATGAGCTATCAGAAGGAGTACATAAATGCTCTCTACAGCTGGTTGAAATTGAACCTTATACCTATAGAGAGCAGCTTAAAGGAGAAAGTAGCATCGCCACCAAGGGTGCAGCAACCTCCTGTGAAGGCTCTCCTCCAAGCATGGAATGAGCAACTAGCCAAGCTGCCGGATGATCTTGCCAGGCATGCCATCGTTAGTTTTCGGGCGGTCCTGGAAACCATACTAGGTGTTCAAGACGAGGAGTTGAAGAAGAAAGAGGCTTGTGAACAAATCCACAAGGAATACGTGCGGAAGGCTCGGGCGTTCGAGGAGTGGTATCACAAGCATGGACAGCGCAGGACATTTGATGATCCGGAGAGCGGCGAGGGGACAAGCCAGAAGGATGCCATCTCAGAGAAGAGATTCGCCGTGGAAAGCTTGAAAAGCAAGCTGGATAACGAGGTCGAAGCCCATAACAAGCTGTCGAAGCAAGTGCGGGAGAAATCCCTATCGATCCTGAGAGCGCACCTGCCGGAGCTGTTCCGTGCCCTGACCGACTTCTCCCATGCTACTGCCGATATGCATTCAAAGCTGAGACTGAATGCACTCATGCAGGATCAAGGTAGTGGTAACAACTAGATCAAGAACATGTACAGGAGTTGTTAGGGTGCTAGCTAAAACCCCCGTCAGAATATTGTAATGCCTGTATTGTCTCCCTAGCCTTTTTTTTGCGGTATGTGTAGAAGTATCTCTTAAGATGGGAACAGTTAGGCATTGTAGCCGTTTTGTTATTCATTTGGATCGTCGTGGGAAGTTATTCTTTTAGATCAAAAGGGCATCGCCTGGGAGTTGTTTCATTTGCTGAACAAAACCAAGAACGGCAGAGGGCCGGCGGGAAGACACGTCCGGCAGAGACGCAGCGCATGCACCACGGTGACGCCCCACCAAACCATAGCCTATCCGTATGTACTGACCGGAGCGAAACCCCGGGGCTCCCCGAGCCTTCTGTTGCTGAGCAGGCAGACGGAGGAGAGAGCCCCCAGGCTTGCTGTCCGACATCGCAAGAGAAACCCTGGCCTCCTTCGCCTCGCCTCTTGTGGAGAAAGGGGAAAGCAAGAGTCTCGCGTGAGAAGCAGAATGGATCCTCAACATCTGAGGAGTTGATATTGCTCCATTCTTTTAGCTTTTTTTAGGGGTTCCAGTCTTTTAAACTGCTTGGCAAGTCCGCTAGGTGGAGTATCTCCCAATCAAGTCCACCCTGATTTATTTCGTTTAGTTTCCCCTCTTCATACCACCAGAGAAAGACAAGTAGACCTTTTCTTTTTTGCGATGAAAAGGCGTAGAGATCTGTGAACATTTTTAAATTTGTGCACTTTGTTTTTTCCTCAAATACATGAACTTTTTTAAGTTTGTGCACATTGTTTGAAATCTGTGAACATTTTTAAATTCACGAACTTCTTTTTTGACTTTTTGTGAAATTTTATTTTTATTTCTTACGTTTCTTTTTAAAAGTCAACGGTTGACCGGTCAACCACGACCGGTCCAATGCGATCGAGTGACTAGGGGGAAACTAGCAAGATGCAATCGAGCGATCTTCTAAATAGGTTAGCCCACGATCATGCGCGCGTGAGCACCAGTATCGACAACCGATGTTTACAACACCGATTAGGAGCTCCCAGCAAGGTGGAAGGCAATCTTGCTACATGAAACTGGTGCTCGGCCAACCAGTAGGGACATGGGTTATCACAGTGACATCATGGCGACGACACAATAGTTTCTCCCCCCTCCCTTAATTTATATTTGAAATTAATATATTTTAAAAACTTATTTTTTAATTACTATTTTGAAAAACTAGATTTAAAGAATGGTAACATAGCATAAAAAATGCTGCTGTAATTTAAAATATATTGATAGATTTCAAAAGACTGTTTGCTGTAATGAAAATATGTTTCTGTCATTCAAGAAAATGTATGAGAACTTTTTGAAAAATGTGTATACTATGTAAAAATTGTTTTGCATAGTATAAAAAAATGTTTAATACCATTAAAAAATAGTAGGTGGCATTTTAAATACATGTTCCCACGTTGCAAAAGAATGTTTCTGACATTTCTTTGTATAATGTACTAAATTTTTCACGTAGTTTTAACAATGTTTATTCCATCAAACAAATGCCAACATTTATCTGAAAAAATGATGCCCGTGTATTCAACAAAGTGTTAAAACATTTATTAAAATAAAAATGTACATCATGTATTTGAGAAATTTTCAATGTGTATCAATAAAATGATTTACATGTACACTTAAAAATAGCTATTGTGTAAATAAAACCAGCAAACATAAAACAATTTTTTTTTGAAGAACCAAAGGAAAAACCTGACATATAACAAATAAAAAAAACCCAACTAAACCATTAGAAAACAAAGAAAACCCAACTATAATGAAAAAAAAAGAAAAACCAAAGAGAGCCGGTGAAGATACTAAAAAACTGAAATAAAACAAAGAAAACGAAAAAGTGTCAACCCAAACAGTGAAAACATGACAAATTACCCACATAGATAAGACTGGCCCAAATGAACTTCTACAGTAGTGGGCCGGGCCGGTCATGCCGCACCTGAGGTTAGGGGGAGCATACGTCTCGCTATAAGCGAGACATAGCTCTGATGCACACGGGAGCTCCTATTGAACGCTCATTGCGTCCAATAGCGAACGACTCACAGGGACCGTGATTAGCTTGCCCCTGGGACTCTAGGAGGACCGAAGCCAGTTGTGTTGTAGCGCATAGTGCGACTTAAAACATCCTAAAAAGTGGCGCACTTGGAAGGAATCAAACTCAAGACCTTGCTGATGACTGCTCAGCAGCGCAAAGATATAAGAACTCGCTGCAATAGCACATCTCAAACTTTTTTTCCGGATATTTTTACTTTTTATATCAAATTGCGAATTGGAAATTTCAAAGATTTTTTGAATAATGCAAAAATTTGTGCAAATCCAAACATTTTTTAAAACGTGAACACTTTTTGTAATCCCAATAATTATTTTTAAAAAGATACAGTTTTTGGAAATTCCAAACTTTTTTAAAAAGCAACCAATTTAAAAAACACACGAATAAATTTAAACACGTGAACAATCTTTGAAACCCCAAACATTTGTTTTTGAGAAAACGAGCAATTTTTTAAATTCTGAATGATTACCGAACATTTTAATGATATTTTTGAAAAAAATTCAAATTTATTTTGAAATTGTGAACAAAATTTAAAAATTGCAAACATTTTTTTTGGACAATTTGAACTTTGTATAAACTTGTAAGAAAAACATAGAAAAGAAAGACAAATATAAAAAAATACTAGGAAAAAGAGACCTGAAAAAATGGACCATAACCAGAACGGAATCTTCCAGAAGTTCACAAAATCAGGAACAAATCTACCTAACGGCCCTTTTTGACTACGCTAACATGAGCGGGCCTACTTGCTTCGCTGCGTGTGCGAAATGGCAATTATTTGCCGCAACGCGCGGCAAATGGGAAATCCCATCCCTCTCGTAGTAATGTTAGTGGGGAGACCTTCTAGTCAGTGTTTTCTTAGAAACACTTATAGTTTTAGTTGTACTCATAACAATTATAGATACACTTATTTGAATCTAAGATTGAAGAAAATACAAAGTATTCCCTCCGTCCGGAAATACTTGTCATTAAAATGAATAAAAAGGGATGTATCTAGATGTATTTTAGTTTGAGATACATCCCTTTTTATCCATTTTGATGACAAGTATTTTCGGACGGAGGGAGTAGCTCTTACGACAAAGAATTATAATGAAATATTTTGGAAATATCTTTTTCATTGTATCAATCTCTGCAATAAGAAATACTCTAAAGACTTCGATAACGAGGTTGCAATTGGATTGAAGCAACGGTGTTGTCACTCTTTCGCCCGCAAGAACATTAACAATAATGTTTTTTAAAAACACCTTGAGTCACCCATCCAAAAAGATGGGAAGGCTTAATCGATGAACGCACTTGGGCCGGTTATGATCTTCTAGAAGTGGAGTCCGTCGGATCACAATATCTTCGTTGAAAGATTTCAACTACACAAAGAATCAAACCAACAAAAAAGTTTGAAACACCAACATAAACTCATCAGATAGGAATAACGGATCTGCGGGGAACAGAAAACTCACTAATCTCATGGCACCACTAGAAGAACGAGAGTAAATTTTTTTTTTTGCGGAGGAATGAGAATACATTTATTCTCACAAAATACGATGATTACTACTTCCTTCCATTTCTAAATATTTGTCTTTTTAGAAATTTTAAATGGACTACCACATACGAATATATATATATATATATATATATATATATATATATATATATATATATATATATATATATATATATATATATATAGACATATTTTGTATTGTAGATTCACTCATTTTGATCCGCATGTAGTCACTTATTGGAATCTGTAGAAAAACAAATATTTAAAAACGGAAGGAGTAGATGATGACGAAGAACAAAAAATTCTTGAAGATGCAAAGTCCCCCATCTCTTAGCGTCAAGATGGCAGCCAGAGATGAGAGGACAAAAGACACTGTTGCGGCAGTGACAGTGGCGACTGCAGCCCTAACGAAACCCTCGTGCAGCCCGTTTGGTATCATATCACGTTTGTGAGGATTGAAGGCAAGCCTCTGTTGTAAATTGGGAGATCGGCCGGTTCCTGTGCTAGGAGCCCAATTAGGTGCTTATGTGAGTCGTGAGCGGCCTGCCCGTAGAAATAGTACTATGACCTTAAAATTAGTTTTTTTTTGGCATGGTAAGAGCATCTATAACTGGACCTTTAAACCCGTCTCAAACGTCCTGGCAGGCAGCCCGGTTACTGACCGATCACGAAATTTGGACCCAGACGGGCCTCTCAAACCGCCCTCAAACGCCCGGGCTGACCGGTACCCCCCATATTCAGCCCAAATATGGGGCGGTCTGTGCGCGTCCGGGCGCGCCCGCCACGTTGACTTGGCCCAGCCTGGCCCATGCCTGCCCCACAAATATCACCGTTCGAACCCTAGACCGCAGTCAATCCGAACTCCACTTCACTCCCCTCTAGGTCCACTCCACTTTCGATCCCCTCCAAACGCATCCGATGGCTGGCGACCGAAGCAGCGCTGCCTCCGGCGGGGACTCCGGCTCTGACGATGACTGGACTAGCCTGTTGCGCGAAGCGGACCCCGACGATGTGGAGGAGGTTGCCCTTTGCATCGCATTGAGGCGTTCGGTCATCGACCAAGGCGGATCCACTTCGTCAGCGGCCGGCGCCCGTCAGCACAGCGCCGGCGACGCCACTGACCCTTCCCGCCCGGCGCGCAGCTCCGGCCACTCCGCTCCGCTCCTCCAAGTACGCTGCCCACCATCAGCACCCTCTGTCCGGAGGTGGTGCCCGGCCACCGCTGGGTCCTCGTGCCCGCAGCAGGGCTAGCGCGCACTCGGATGCCTGAGTCGGAGGCACGAGCAGCCCGACGCGAGCGGCAGCGGGCGATGGAGAGGGCGGCGGCGTCCGAGTCAATGTCTGCGCGCCATCTGCGGGCGAGTGCGCTGGTCAATCCTGAGGTAGCGCTCCTTGCTTTTGTCCACCGCCGCTCGCTCACGACGGTGAAGAAGAATGCGCGACACTTCCGTCGCAAGAATGCCAAGGCACTCCGACTTGCCATTGAGTTGTCGGAGCGCGAGATAACAAAGGAGGCAGCGGAGGCGAAGGCGGCCCGCCATGCCAAGGAGCAGGACTACCTGCTCCGCAGACTGTCGGGCATGAGGTGCTGCTCTGAGTCGATATGACAGACGACTCCATCTCCGACGACGACGCACCTCCGCACGCCGACGCCTACACGGATGAGGGGCACAACCATGCCGACGGCCGGAAGGGGAAGGGGCCGATGAGGAAATAGTGATTTCCTCCACTCTTCCTCATTCTGTTTATATTTTATCTATGTTTGCAGTATGGATTTGCACTGTCCGTTGTTGAACTCCGATGAATCATGTTTCTTTCGTCCAGCTAATCCGATGAATATTTTTTTAGAAAAGGAAGAAGACTCCCGGCCTCTGCATCTGGACGATGCATACAACCATTTTATTAATTATTAATATAAGACCTTACAAAGTCATACAACAGTAAGACTAAAACCACCGTCTAAGCAACATCTGTCGCTCCTCCTATCCAGTTGATGAAGAGGCGCTGATAGTCTAGGCCTAATACCAAACAGACCTCGCAGCCAAACCTAACATCTAAGACCTGAGGTCCCAACCAGAACGCCTGCCGGGTATGGGCACCCACCAGTCCGGCGTGTTCCTCAACCAGGACGCCTGCCGGGTATGAGGCCACCGCAGCCACCTGCCACCAATCCATCTTCAGAGCTGTACTGCTGCATCTACCTTGCCCGGTCTAGCTGCCGTCAACGCCACCACGACGCCAGACAACCTCGACCTCCTGCGCATGTCCATCGCTACACATCTGATGCCAAGCCTTCACTGCTCCATGCCGCCAAGAACCGTCGCCATGAATATGTAGAAAGAAATATCGCTCCACTGAAGAAGCCATCCGCTGGTCCCTCGAGCCCGAGTGCATCTCCAAGAATGCCGCCCCAAGGGGGTAACGACACATGAATGCCGCCATCATCCGATCAACTGATCTAGGATTTCCCTCGGAGGTATTGGGTGGGGTTGGGAGTTTCACCTCGATGATGCCTTCATGAAGGAAACGATGATAAGTGCATCATCATCACCGGCTCCAGCCAATGACCGAAGATCAAGTTTTCACCCAGATCCGTCCCAAGAAATCTACCCGACAACCTGTGCAACCGCCTTCAAAGCCCCAGATCTAGCCGCCTAGATCCGGCGACCAACCGCAACAGCAGTGCCACCGTAGGAGCCCTGGCGCACCGGCCACTGCCAGAATGCGCCACCCCTGGAGCCTGGGAGGAGGGCTCCCACCCCACCTCGCCAAACCATGAGAGCCGCCGAGATGAATCCCTCACGCTCATCACCGTCTTTAATCGGAACCAATCCTTCACAAAACCACGAGATCGTCGACACAGATCCGCCTTGGATATGGATTGCACCACGCCATGCCGCCGCGGAAGCCCGGGCTTCACCCGCCGCCACCTTCCAGGGCCGCCGCCCCGGGATCCAGCCGTCGCCGACAGGCCGAGCCGCCAGCCACCGCGACTAAGGCCGCCATGACCCCGCGAGCCCACTGAACGGCCGGCGCCACCAGATCTTCCTCGAAGCCTAGCAGCTCCGCCGCCTCCGCCCAGCACCACGCCGCCACCTTGCGCCGTCGCCAAGACGAACAGCCGCGCCGCTGCGACGCAGATCGGGGAAGGAAGCGCCCCGGTGCCATGAGTGACCCGCGTCACCTGATGGCGCGGGAGGGAAGAGGGCCTCCGCCGCCGCCATCAGCCGCCCGAGGCTTCGCCCGGCGACCTCCTCTAGCGGTGACGGAGGGGAGGGGGAGGATGGACGCGCCTGACGGCGGGGGCTAGTCCCCCCCCCCCCCCCCCCCCCCCGAGCCGCCCTAGCGGGAGGGCGACGCGGGGGCTGGCTTCTTCTCCTGAGTGGTGCAGGTGCTCGTATATGATGAATATGATCATGTGTTTTACGTAGAGTTGCATGAATTACATGATTTTGAGGTTTAGGATATGAGGGACACCAGTGTGTAAGACGAAATATAAGGCATACCCGGTCAGTGCCCGCGGACGCGCCCGGGTGCGTCCACAGACGTTTGAGGGGTCGGATTTGCCCAATGCGACTGTAGATGCTTTAATACATTTATCATTCATATAATGAAGATCAAGTTACAAGTCATGTATATACCGATCTGACAAAGCTAAAATCAAAGGCAGTTGAACTCTAGCCTTTTATCCAAATAACCACCAGTGAGGAAAGAAAAATGCAACCAACCCCGAAGAATCCCCTAAGTTTGACGCCCAGGCTAGCAAGGCTTCAGGAATATACAGATGTGGTACAAACATTTTTGTTACAAACATAACGCACTCGCCTCGCTTGATCTTACCGTACACCCTGCATGTGAATACAAATAATTCCTGAAGGTACATACAGTTGTACTTATTTTGTACAATAAGATAATATTGCCTTTCTTTCTTGCATATATAATCGGCCCCACGTATTGTGCATGGCCTGCCGAGCTCCATATACACATCTTAAGTAAAGGGAGATATATCTCTCCATGCACCATGCGTGCATATTATCAGGGCTAAATGTAGCTTGTGGCCATGCTCTTCTTCCACAGCTCTTGCAACCACGTACCATCAAAGTTTCTACTATTTCCCCCATTTCAAAATAAGTGTCTCAAACTTAATACAACTTTGTATTAGAGTTAATATAAAATTAAGACATTTATTTTGAGACGAGGGAGTACTACACAGCAACCGAGGAAGAAGTTCGATCGAGTTCAACGACCGTCTTTCTCCTAGCTAGTCTTCATCGTCTTCATTCTTCATCCTGACCTGCAGCTTATGCAAAGATGAAAATGGTTAATAGTAATAATAAAGTTGCATGCATGCAGTAGCAATCAAATCACTCTATTTTTTCTCGACAAGCTTCACATCGGTTGTTTAGACAGATAAGTTTTCACGTGATCGATCGGGTTAATGTTCCTGTCAACTCAACTTTTTTGTTTCCACAGAAAACTCAACTTTTTTGTTCATATGACTGGTCTGCGGAGTGTAGCTAGGATGCATGCAGCTCTTACAATGCAGTTCTTTCTTTGTCGCTAGTTAATGACTATGATATATACTCCAATTATACCACTGGTACGAATTATAAGTGTCTTGTCACATCTCACTTGGGTTGCTATCACTTCGATATATGCACTTGATTGCTTATTCTCTTTCTCTCTCCGTTTCCTCTAGTGAACATGGATGTTGGCCGGCCATTAATTATCCATGTACTAATTCATCCAAATTCTTTATTCTTCAGTAGTGTCACATCAGACCCTATATATGCATGTCAAGCAAAAATTACAGATTTTACATTAATTTACTTATGGAACCATGCCACATTAGTAAGTCATACATGACACTCAGAAATTATATTATTTGAATTAAATTTTATATTGTCATAGACGCTATATGTGTTAGATGCTTGTAGGATGAAGGCTAGCCGCCCGGTAATGTGGTACGTAGTGCTAATTGTACGCGTCCTGCCCCGAAACAAAGAAAAAGATTGCGTGCCACACCCACGAGGGTCTGACAGTGAAATACTGGAGGTGAGGACGACGTCAAGTCCACATGACCCATATGATGTAGGCCACACATGTGCTACAATCACAATGACAATGAGAAGTAAGGTTGTAAGGCGGAGCAAATCCGGAAAGATTGCGTACTCCATGGTTCATATTTATGTTAGCAAATGACATTCTGTTAACTATCATCCAAGTTTCTTGCTTTTGTACATCATTTCGTTACATGTTACATATGTTTTAATGTTTAAAAGTGTAAATGAAGAAAACTCTTACATTTTCTTTTGCATTAGTTTTAATTATTACTTTTCACATATTCAATGTGGGGGCCTCCCCTACTCCTTTCCTTATAAAACATTGTCTGATCACTTGACCAGGTTCCTTTTTTTTTCTCCAAAAAAGGAGATTAAACCCCCGACCTCAGCATGGTTGTGTTGCACACATCCTTACTTGACCAGGATTCTAAGATAGAATAATATACCATTTACTTGCTTATAGCTACAATTCCCATCATGGCGGTCATTACCTTGACGGTCAGCACTGTGTTTCTCTTCCTATTTCCACACGTAAATAATACATGTATTTTTTTTATCTTGTTGTTAATTATGTACATTTTCGAGCAATGTGTACACATTTATTCTAAACATGTCCACGAGGAGGCAATCCTATCCGTAGATGTTGGTGAAATGGTTAATCATAGGGCATGGACAACGGTTTGATGTCAGTATTCTCTTAGCGATGCCTCATATGATAAATTCTTACTTGGAATAGAGAAGTAAACTAAAACAGATGTTTGACTTCTCTTCACCACGGGTTGATCTCTTGGCACTAAAGAGAAGACAAATTTCTCCATTTTACCAATGGTCATCTCTTGTAACATATTTTCTAATTAGATTCTAGTCACTATACAATTTTGGTGAAATGTGAACATTATCTGCTATAGATAACTCTAGAGCCTGTTGTATACCAAGTGTCCTTTATCGTCACAACGTGGAAGTTAGGAAAGGCTATCTTCCCAACATCTCTAAATGCACCTTATTGTCTCGATCAGCTGTCGGCATGAAGATCTGCATCGTAACCCTACTTTCCATGGGCACATCCACTTGATCCGATTAATTATCATCTATGATGCTATGATGCTTCAAATAGGGGTTGATCTTAACGTCGATGTGGGCTGTTATTTACCTCTCCGATGTGTAAGACATTGATTATTAGAGTGTGCACAATTTTTTTTCCTTCAGATTGTGCACTGGTTCTTGAATTAAGGAAATCTTGTCCCTGGTATCACATTAAGTCTTATACATCAATAGGTTCACTTAAAATCTCTTAAGCTAGCGATAAGAAGATCACACTTGAACGAAAATATGCTAGCTAATCGTAAGAGGTTGATTGTAGTATTATGATCTTATGTTATGTTTTGGAGCACCAATGATTAGTTAATGACTGGTGGGGTATAGTTGTACTCCCAACCAAGTACGAATCAAACCACATATTTGACGCTTTGTGTGTATATTAAGGTAGACAATTCTTTTGGTGGGAGACGGTGTTCCCGTTGATATCAAGGCATCAACGTTGGCTTCGCCAATCTTGAGCCCATTAATAACTTTGATCTTTGGCTAACATTGTGCGAGTGTGGTAGCGTGCGGCTAGGTTCTAATTTTTTGCGATATTTTCTTTTGCATCCAAGTTGTACTAGGTGTTTCTGAAAGAAATCTTATATGTTTTAAGTATCAATCTTATATGTTTGAAGTATCAAGGCTATAGTTCATGCACTGGATTCAATCTTTTCGTTGTGTGTGACTTTAGTGTCCCGATTCATTAAATTAAACTGTTTTAAAGTTAACCGTTGATCAATTTACCTAAACCCCTTATGTATGATCCATACCGTGTGCGGACTTGATTCATTAGCTACTCTCCCCTTCCTAAAATCTAAGGCTCCCTCGAATTTTGAGGCTAACTTTGACCATGCTATTGACTAGCATAATATGATGTATATGACACAACATATACCACTGAAAGCTAATACAAATCTAATGGTTTATTTTTTGTCGCATGTAATTCATAATCTGTTAGTCACACTTGTGGTTAAAGTTTGGCCCAAATTTGTGGAGGCCTTATATATTTGGAAGTAGGGAGTATCATTTGCGCCATTACACTTTCACATTTATGCATGTAATGGACCTATACTTATTTGTTATGAGGTCATGACTCTGGCGGTCTAAAAGATCAAAAGGTCGTAATCACAACTTCATTGGGAATGAAGGTTCACACATTAGTGGACTAATTGTAGACCAATTGATCTACCAAAATCCAAAGTTAGATTTAGAAAAGACATCCTTAAGAAACGATCTCCTTGGGTGTAAATGATTGGAATTAGTCAAAATTAGCTGCTGATCTGATTAAAACTATTCGGAAGCAAATAAACTGTATTCTTCGATCACATAGAACTTAGAATGATGCAAAGACCGTACGTATTATCTCTTCCCATATATGCCTGCACAAAGGGGACACGCATGGCAGCATTAACTAGATTGTCTCTCAGTATATATCCAGTTAAAAGGCTTACGTATTATCAATTCTAGACACAAAATAGGAGTACTAAGTAACTGGGGTCAGAACATGGCAGAACTAGTGCAAGAGAATACACACTTGTGGCTGCCGCAGATGAGCATGGCGATGCATTTCTTGATGATGTACAGCTTCCCCTTCTGCTGCCTCACCGCACTGCGCAACCTCTCAAGCTTTGCGCTCTCCTTCGTCTCCGCCATGTCTGATAGTTCTGTATATGAAGGCTATGGAGCTGGCAGTAAGCTTTCTGAATGACTAGCAAGCTGCAAGCTAACTCTCAGAAAGAGGTAGTAGCCACGATGAATCAGTTGGAAGGATGGATCTGCCGATGCTGATATATATAGATACCAGCTCTAGCGTCCAGTTCAGATGCTGCAGTGTAGAGATCGTGTACATGCAACAGGACAGGTTGCTTGCAACATGCCGGTGGCTATCTTTTCTGATGCATATCATGAATGGGCCACTTGCTTTGGTGGACCTACCCCAAAAATAATCCGGCTGGCTAAGGTTTTTTTAGTCGTTGAAGCTAATACACAAAATTGGTATGCACTTCAGTCCAAATAAGAAGGGCCCCGTGCTTCGGACCTTATAGATAGAGGGAGTAAAGTCTCGCAAAAAAGAGACGGGGTAAAGTCTTGGGTACACATGGAAAGAGAAGTAATTGATTTTTCCCCAGAGAAACTCTTTTTTAGAACACAGCACAGACACAAGCGCTCATATATACACGCATACCCTCATTCTTATGAGCACACATGTAGACCCTACCCCTATGAGCACCTCCGAGAGACCAAGCCGGCATGTCATCTTGAGATTTACAAAGTCACCACAGACGCCTCTCAGTCAACTGGAACGTCTCCTCCCACTGAACATGTACCTTCGGAAATCCTGAAATATATATCCAGGAAAATGGACCCGGTTGGGCTGGGGTTATCACTATCTTTCTAACCATCCAACCACAGGTTGGTTCGCACAAAAGAAACTTTCCGTCTATTCGTAATCAACCAAGGCCGTACAAAGAGTACTAGGGGTAAAAACGTTACAATCGGGTCCATGGACAACCTACCGATGACTACAAGCACTGAAACGAGCCGAAGGCATGATGTCGTCATCGCCCCTCCCACATCAGAGTCGGACAACCTTGTTGTAGTAGATATTTGAGAATTTATCGTGTTAAGACCACATAGAACCAACGCACCTGAGCAGAAATCATCGCCGATAAAGAGAGGTGTAGATCAAAAGGATCAAGCATGTAAACACTGAAACAAAGACTAGATATAAATAGATCCAGTAAAGGCCAACACCTACCGAATCTTGCGAGATCCAACAAAGACACACCTCCACACTCCCTCTAATGACGCTATACGCATCACTGGAGTGAGAGTTGACTATGGGATACATTATTCCTACCGAGGGGCATCATCGCCGCCACACAAGCCCAACCAAGACATCGATTCTACAACAACGAGAGCAGGGGAGCAGGGTCCCTCCCAATGGCGTGCAGGGGAGGGGTTGGGGGGGGGGGGGAGGGGAGGGAGGTCCTCCGCACCTCCATGACCCAAAGGCCACCGAAGGCGAGGCAGACAACGACGCGCCAAAGGAAGGAGGAGGCAACCTAATCGCCTGGATCTTTTCCTGAGGAGGAGGAAAGAACCGATGAAATAATTACAATTTAGTAGATAAATGATATCATAACCAACACGGGGGCATATATGATGTTACCTTGTCGAACTTAGCATGGCTACACATGTAAGTCCATAAGTCCATGAAATTTTTATTTAAAAGGTGCAGCTCAGTCGATCAGATGCTACTTATAATTCTACAATGTACAGGATGGTGATATTTTGGACAACTAACATGAGAGAAACAACTCTCTCTTCAGCCGAAGGCGCACATATCCATGTTATTTATCACAACCTAAAACGAGAGAGAGAAAAAAAGAATAGCAAAATAAAGATGACAATAGTGGGCATCTATTTTAAAAAAACTTCCGTCCTGCTATATATATATAAAACAACGACGAATATTCAGCCAACAAAGAAAAACCACCACACTATATATAGGTGCTAAACAGCAGCCACAACACCCCCAACCCACCAAGGTTCAAGTTCTAGACTTGACACTCGCGCTCGCATTTTCCAGGATTTATTTCAGGCCTTCCGGCGATATGCGTTTAGTGGAAGGAGACGTTCCCGTCGACTACCAAGATGACTCTGGCATCTTCGTCAATCTCAAGATGATGTGCCGGTTCAATCTCTTGGAGATGCTCATAGGGATAGGATGTGCGTGTGTGCGTTTATAAGAGTGAGTGCATGTGCGTATGTATGAGCGTCTACATCTATACTATGTTGAAAAAACACCCCATACAACTCCATTTAAACAACATATAAGCTCCATGATGACCCACAAGTATAGGAGATCAATCATAGTCTTTTCAATAAGTAAGAGTGTTGAACCCAACGAGGAGCAGAAGGAAATGACAAGCGGTTTTCAGCAAGGTAATTTCTGCAAGCACTGAAATTATCGGTAACAGGTACTTTGATTGCAAGATAATTTGTAACAAGTGACATGTAGCAATAGTAACAATAGGTGCAGCAAGGTAGACAAATCCTTTTTGTAGCAAAGGACAGGCCAAAACAGTCTCTTATAGTAAGCAAAGTGTTCTTGAGGACACGAGAATTTCATCTAGTCACTTTCTTCATGTTGGTTTGGTTCGCGTTTGCTATTTTAATAATTTGATATGTGGGTGGATCAGTGCTCGGGTGCTGTTCTTACTTGAACAAGCACCCCACTTATGATTAACCCCTCTCGCAAGCATCCACAACTATGAAAAAAGAATTAAGATAAAATTTAACCATAGCATTAAATATGTGGATCCAAATCAGCCCCTTACGGAATAGCGCATAAACATGGTTTAAGCTTCTGTCACTCTAGCAACCCATCATCTAATAACTACTTCACAGTGCATTCCCTTAGACCCAAAGATAGTGAAGTGCCATGTAGTTGACGCCACTAAGGGAATCAGAACATACATATCATCAAATATCGAACGAATATCAAATTCACATGATTACTTGCAACATGACTTCTCCCATGTCCTCAAGAACAAAAGTAACTACTCACACAACATGTTCATGCTGAAGATCAGAGGAGTAATAAATATCTTAATGGATCTGAACATATAATCTTCCACCAAATAAACCAGCTGGATCTGAACACTACTAGCCCACAGGTACCAATCTGAGGTTCTGGCACAAAGATTGAACACAAGATATGAATTAGGGTTTTGAGATGATATGGTGTTGTTGAAGATGTTGATGAAGATTGGCCCTCCCAAGGTGAGAGGGTTGTTGCTGATGATGATAGCTTCGATTTCCCTATCTCGGAGGGAAGTATCCTCGGCAAAATCGCTCCGCTGGAGAGCAAAAATGCTCCTGCCCAAGTTCCGCCTCGAGACGGCGACGCCCCATCCCAAAAGTCCTCTCTTTATTTTTTTTCTACGTCAAAATACCTTATGTACCAGAAGATGGGCACCGGAGGTGGGCCAGGGCCACCACTACCCACCAGGGCGCGCACCTGGAGGGTGTGGCGCGCCCTGGTGCCTAGTGGGCACCTGGGTACCCTCCTCTGGTATTTATTTTCTACAATATTTTTATATAATCCAAGATAATTCTCCATAAAATTTTAGCTCATTTGAAGATGTGCAGAATAGGTATATCTGACTTAGCTTTTTCAGGTCCAGAATTTCAGCTGCCGGTATTTCCCCTCTTTGTGTAAACCTTACATATTATGAGAGAAAAGGCATTAGAATTACTCAACAAAGTGTTATATTGAATAAAAATACTATAAATAACTGTAGGAAAACATGATGCAAAATGGACGTATCAACTCCCCCAAGCTTGGATCTTGATTGTCCTCAAGCGAAAGCCAATATCGAAAATCATGTCCACATGTTTAGAGAGACGTGTCAATAAAAACAAAATACGGACATAGTAGCATCATGATCATTATTATATTAGCAATAAACTTCATCATAAAAATTCTCATGAGCAAGTAACAATTCATCACAACATCGAAGTATAAAGTATAACTTTATTAAAAACTAACAAACTATATTTTCAGTCAACTTTGCAATTTCAATTCATCATATTTTCAGGAAGGGTCTCGTATCGGAGCCTTTGGGCAAGTCCACATACTCAACCATCATATAGTATTCTATGATTGCTAACACCCACAACATATATATGGATCAAAAAGTTTCAACCAGACACATAGAAAGATAGGAGCTTATAGTTTCACCCCCAACTTATTCACCTCAAGGGTATTGTCAACAATAATAACTCATGATTACTTATATCTAACAAGATATATGTGTCTAGATCTTTCCCCACCATATGATGCTTGCAAAAGAGTAAATAGAAAGGAATAGAGGAGAATACTTTGACTCTTGCATAAAAAGTAAATAAATAAAAGTAAAAGATATGCCCTTTGCAGAGGGAAGCAGAGGTTGTCATGGGCCTTTTGGTTTTGTATGCACAATCTCCTAATGCAAAATAACATGTTATATTGCCCCTTATGATAGCAATCTTTATTATGCAGTCTGTCGCTTTAATTACTTTGGAGTCACGTTATATTATACCACCCTTGTATACCTATCATTTTTGGATGAAACATACAACTCATGCAAATTACCACTACCTATTTAACTGTCAAAAAGATATAAGTGAAGCATGCGAGTGCAATTGATTTCTATAAAATATATGCATTGTCGTGCTCAAAAGATGCAAGTGAAGAACATGAGCAATTGCCTTAACTCAAAAGATATATGTGAAGTTCAATGAGCATTCTATAAATTGTGATGAATGTGTGTCTCTCATAACTAGTGTGATCAGGAAACAATTTTTGTGGAAATAAGCAAACAAATAAAACAAAAACACACGACGCTCAAGCAAAACACATATCATGTGACGAATAAAAATATAGCTCCATGTGATATTACCGATAGATTGGAGACGAAAGAGGGGACACCTTCCGGGGCATCCCCAAGCTTAGATGCTTGGATCTTCCTTGAATGTTACCTTGGGGTGCCTTGGGAATCCCCAATCTTAGGGTCTTGCCACTCCTTATTCTTTCATCCATCGTCATCTCACCCAAAACTTGAAAACTTCAATCACACAAAACTCAACAAAACCTCATGAGATCCATTAGTATAATAAAATAAATCATTAAATTAGTTACTGTCTGATGACCCACAAGTATAGGGGATCAATCGCAGTCCTTTCAATAAGTAAGAGTGTCGAACCCAACGAGGAGCAGAAGGAAATGACAAGTGGTTTTCAGCAAGGTATTTTCTGCAAGCACTGAAATAGTCGGTAACAAGTAGTTTGGTAGCAAGATAATTTGTAACGAGCAAGTAACGGTAATGGTAAATAATACTCCCTCTGTCCCAAAATTCTTGTCTTAGATTTGTCTAAATATGGATGTATCAAGTCACGTTTTAGTATTAGATACATTTGTATCTAGAAAAATTTAAGACAAGAATTTTGGGATGGAGGGAGTATGCAGCAAGGTATCCTAATACTTTTGTGGCAAAGGACATGCCAAAACAATCTCTTATGATAAGCAAAACGTTCTTGAGGGTACACAGGAATTTCACCATATCACTTTCGTCATGTTGGTTCAATTTGTGTTCGCTACTTTGATAGTTTGATATGTGGGTGGACCGGTGCTTAGGTGCTCTTCTTACTTGAACAAACCTCCCACTTATGATTAACCCCCTCGCAAGCATCTGCAACTGTGAGAAAAGTATTAAGATAAAATCTAACCATAGCGTCACACTTTTGGATCCAAATCGGCCCCTTACGAAGTAGCGCATAAGCTAGGGTTTAAGCTTCTGTCACTCTAGCAACCCATCATCTAATAACTACTTCACAATGCATTCTCTTAGGTCCACATATGGCGAAGTGTCATGTAGTCGACGTTCACATGACACCACTAAGGGAATCACAACATACATATCATCAAAATATCGAACACATATCAAGTTCACATGATTACTTGCAACATGACTTCTCACGTGACCTCAAGAACAAAAGTAACTACTCACAAATAATAATAATGCTCAAGATCAGAGGGGTATTAAATAGCATAATGGATCTGAACATATAATCTTCCACCAAATAAACCATATATTAATCAACTACAAGATGTAATCAACACTACTAGTCACCCGCAGGTACCAATGTGAGGTTCCGGTATAAAGATTGAACACAAGAGATGAACTAGGGTTTGAGAGGAGATGGTGATGTTGAAGATGTTGATGGAGATTTCCCTCCCAAAGATGAGAGGGTTGTTGGTGATGATTATGACGATGATTTCCGCCTCCGGGAGGGAAGTTACCCCGGCAGAATCACTCCACCGAAGGGCAAAAGTGCTCCTGCCCAAGTTCCGCCTCGAGACGGCGGCGCTTCATCCCGAAAGTCCCTCTCTCATTTTTTCTAGGTCAAAATACCTTATGTACCAGAAGATGGGCATCGAAGGTGGGCCAAGGAGGGCACAACCCACTAGGGCGCGCCTGGGGGCCCAGGCGCTCCCTGGTGTCTTGTGCTCACCAGGGTGGCCCCCTCTGGTAGTTATTTGCTCTAGTATTTTTTATATATTCCAAAACAATTCTCCGTAAATTTTCAGCTCATTTGGAGATGTGTAGAATAGGTAACTCCGACCTAGCTTGTTTAGGTCCAGAATTCCAGCTGCCGGCATTCTCCCTCTTTGTGTAAACCTAGCATATTATGAGAGAAAAGGCCTTAGAATAACTCCATAAAGCATTATTATGCATAAAACATTATAAATAACAGTAGGAAAATATGATACAAAATGGACGTATCACTGTCATAAATAGATTCATAATTGTTCTTGTATAATATCTACTATAATTTATCATCTCCTTGACTTATACCTCCTGATACAATCCATAGAAACCTTCAAATAAGCACACTATGCAATAAAAACATAATCTGCCTAAACCAGAATAGTACGTAATGACGGAATCTTTACTCATATTCCTGTAACTCCAAAAATTCTGAAAAATTAGGATAACGTAAAAAATTTCACCCTAAAAATGTGTAATAATCTCAAAGTTTTATCACGCTCTAGTAGAGAATAAAAATTCAACTACTAGACGCAAAAGTTTTTGTTTCTGCATAGGATCAAATCGACAAGCATCCAAATCATCCTAAAGGCTTTATTTGGCACAAAAATAAAAAGAAAAGATACAAACATAATTATTACAGTAGCAATAATCATGTTGACACACAAAAATAGAAAATAAAAATAAAAATAACTATTGGGTTGCCTCCCAACAAGCGCTATTGTTTAATGCCCCTAGCTAGGCATAATGCATAGTATCACGTATTATCATCCTTCAACTCTCCTTGAACAAATTCTTCATAACTTTTTCTCAAGACTTCCCTTTTGTCAATTTCCAATTTTCTGGTGGGTGAACTCAAATGATTAAAGGGACTATATTTAGTGATTTTAGCATTCATAACTTCATACTCTTGGGGAATTCGATCATCTCCATAGAGATCTTTGTATAAAACCGAAATTTCATCATCAATAGGATCTCTAACAGTATTCTCAAACCACTAATCATTGAATTCTTCATTACTCCCTTTAACAATCCATACAAATTTATCATAAGTGTTTTTAAATAGTTTTTTGATTAAATCTAATTGTGAGACTTTCTTTCTAGCGTTCTCACCAAAAGCTTGATAATCTTTAGATTCAAACCTGTGCATAACATCTTGATCATGAAGAATTTCTTCTATGGGAGGATGTTCAAAATAATTTTATAAAAGCCAAAGATGTCCCTAGATTCTTGGATTATATAATCAAATTCATTCATAATAATAATAGTGGCTAGCCTTTTAGCTCTAGGATCATGGATACTAGGAAGCTCGAAAAACATTCTTTGTAAGACAGGATGAATATGCAATTTTATTTTATTTTCAAATTTAACCAAAAGCATAGCAATATAATCCACATAACTATTTTTTCTTTTAAGAATAGATCCACCAATTGACGGTATGACTCCCGTGCAAGTAAATAATTCCTAAATAACACTTCTTCTAATAATATTCCCATTCCCAACACAAAGAAGTTTTAGTCTTCCAAATAAAGGGAGGTTCATTATCATGAGGCTCATTATCAAGATTAAATAGTTTAGGTTCTTCCTCATGAGTTTCGCTAGGACTATCTTCACTAGCACTTTCAACTATAACCTTATCAAGGTCAGAGATGATAGCGATGCAAGCGAAGATAGCAACACATTTTTTTGGCATTTTTTATTTTTTAGAGGAGGGGGGAGATGAAAAGAGAAGCCAAAGAAAAAGGAAAATGGCAAAGAAAGTAAAAACAAAAAAATGATAAAAGGGAGCGAGGGAACCTGTATTTGTTTGGTGAAGCTTCCCCCGCAACGGCGCCAGAAATTCTTCTGCTACATGTGGTAGGTGTTGGAATTCACCGACGAGGAAGCGTATGTAGTATAGTAGCAGATAGTGTTCCCCTCAGTTAAGAACCAAGGTCTATTGAACCAATAGGAGACGCCACACAAACAAGATAAGCGGTACATGAACACACACACACACATAAAGCAAATGCTTGCACCCAACAAAGGCAAGAGGGTTGGCAATCCCCTTGTTCTCGCTAATTGCAAGGATTAAATCTGATAGTGGTAGATATATAAAATAAAATAAAAATAAAATAAGAAACAATGAGAAAATTTAGGGTTTTAGTAAATACGGAAAATGAACCCCGAGGGCCATAGGTTCACCAGAGGCATCTCTTTCATGAACATAGCAACGGTGGGTAAACAAATTACTGTTGGGAAATTGACATAATAGTGCATAGTTATGATGATTCTTCATGGCATGATCAATATATAGGCATTACGTCCATGACAGTAAACCACATAATCCAACTGCACCTAGTAATATTACTCCACCCTAAGACCGCTATCCAGCATGCATCCCAAAGTATGAAGTTCATGACAAGCAAAGTAATGCTTTAAGCAAGATGACATAATGTATACAAAGTAAGACCAAGCAATATGTTCGAACCCTGACGTTTTATCTTTACTAGAAAAAAAATACAATATGTGCCTAGCAACTCATCCTATCATAGAGTAAGGACATCGCAAGTTTGAACCTACTACCAAGCACCACTCCCACTTAAGATAAAATCAATCTAATTGGCCGAAGAAGATAGATAGATTAGAGAGAAATACAAGGCTATAAAATCACACATAAATAGATCCCAGAAAAGATTCAAATAATTTTATTGAATAATATGATAGTAAACCCAAAATTCATCGGATCCCAACAAGCACACTGTGAGAATAACATTGAATAGATCTACGAACAGATCATTGTATTGAAGATCAAAAAGAGTGAGAGAAAAATCATCTAGCTACTGTTATGGACCCGTAGGTCCTGTGGAAACCATACACACATCATCATGGGGGCAACAAAGTTGATGAAGATTGCCTCCCCAATGTTTTCCTCCTCCGGCAGAGTACTGGAAAAGGCCTCCAAATGGAATCATGGAAGACCATAGGCTTCAGTGGCAATAATATTGTTTCGGGTCTCGCTTCAGGGTTTTTGGAATATTAGGGAATTTATAAGCCAAATATTAGGTCAAACGGAGCCACGTGGGCCCCACAAGTGCTGATGGCGTGTGCCCCCTCGGGTGTGACCCTTGAGCTTGTCGCTTCCTCGTGCATCTTCTGGTCTCTCCCTGAAGCTTCTAGGGTCTCTTCTGTTCCAAAAAAATTGCCATAAAGTTTTATCGTGGTTGGACAACGTTTGTATTGTTTTTGTGCAAAACAAGAAAATAGGGGGAAATAGGAACAAACACTGGGCACTCAGTTAATAGGTTAGTCCACAAAAGTGATATAAAATGGCATGTAAAGCATACAAGATTGATAATATAATAGCATGAAACAATAAAAAAAATATAGATACGTTGGAGACATATCAAGCATCGACCTGCACGGGCCTCCGCTACCACCTCGCGCCGCTCTCCATTGATCATGAACCAAAACTGGGCGGATCTGGTCAAGACCTGGTAGGCACGCCACCGCCTAGAGGGCCACAATAGCCGATGACCGCCAGATCCACCCGCAACCTGTAGCTTGCCCCAGCTCCGTTGACGCCACATGCCAAACCTTATGCACATATAGGGCACTAGATCTAGGCGGAGACCCAACCTGCCACCGCCGCCAGCACGAAGCAAAACACTAACACACCTAGCCCAACACACCACCACCAGGAGCCTACGACACGATGTTGGGATCTACCGCCCTGCCCAGGGAAAATGCCATGCGAACACTCGACCACATCGGCCTGTGTCGATCTACACCAAGCCAGGTAGGGGAGGCCCTGCCGTTGCCAAAATTGGGCGGGCTTTGCTCGCCAGTGCGCTTGGGCGGCGACGAGGGAAGGAGGGGAGGAAATAGGGGGCTGTGCCTGACGAGGAGCCCCCTCCCCCTGGTTGCTCGCCGGAGTGACTTGAGAGGGGGAGCGGGGGGAGATCGCTTCTTCAAGTCCAGTCCACTAAAGGCATCTCTAACTAAACTCCTAAAATTGATCCTCTCAAACGTCTCCTCAAACCCTAACTCATCACATTTGAGGATTTTTTAAAAAGTGGTTTGTAGCCAAACTTCTAAAACTAACTCCCTAAAATTATTTTTGCATACGAATTCATTTGAAACACAAATTTGAACTATTTGATTGAATAATAAACAAAAGTTGCACCTTGTACATTACACAATTAGATGGTTCATCACTAGATTCTACATTGCTACAACATCAACGCTACTTGTCATCACCGCCACAGGGGAAGTACACATTCAAGTCTTCTCAGTTGGAGGATATAAGGATCACCCTGATACATGAGGTCTGGACTAGTCGTAATTGGTGCTAGGCCGAGTCAACGACATCTCCTCCTCATCGGATAGCTCAGAAAGAGCTCGATGAACATGTTGTCATTATCCTTGGACTCGAACCACGTTTGGATCTCCCCGAGGAGCCGTAGGTTCTTTGTCATGAGCTCGACCATGTAGGCTGCATCTGCGCGCTCGGTTGCCAGCTGGTTCTCATCCTTGTGATGCTCCTTATCCTCGTCATGGGAGGCCACTATAAAAGGGGACATGATGAAGTCTGCATCATGAGAGACAATGGGGAAGTTAAGCTTCGCCTTACTTCTGAAGTAGTGGACTACTACCACATCGTACGCGCGTCCCGCCTCCTCCGTGGTGGTGAATGTGCTGAGCCACTTCTTCTCCCGCATGCCCGGATTTGGACCTCCGGCTCCCAAGAGCCCCACGGCTGTTGCCGCACGCCACAGTACTTTTGCGGCGACTCCTGTTGATTCGACATGGAGCTCGAGGAGGTGGAGAGGACCCGAATCAGGGGTTGGAGGTGGCATGTACACTTGGGTTGGTTGCATGGATTGGTTCTAGATGAAAACATGACTCGGTGTGCCTCTCGTCATCGACGAACTCGCATCAGCGGCTAGATGTGTCGATTCCGGTGACGGCCGACTAATGTATCGAGGTGGGGCGAGAAGTAAGTGGGGGCTGCAGCGTGCCAGCGGGAGTGTGTAGTGGTCGCCCGAGGAAAGAAGGGACGCGCCAGCATGGAGGTGGTTGAGCGGGGTAAAGAGGCAGCTGCGCGATGGGGAAGTAATCTTTTGCTGAGAACTCATTTCACGTGCTCAAATTTGAGAGGCGACCGATGCTTCTCCTAAAAAAATTGACCAGATAAACTTTTTGAGCAAAAGACCCCCCCCCCCCCTCTCAAATTTGAGCATTTTAACTTCTCAAAATGGATCTTTTAAGAATTTAAGCCATTTTTAGGCTTCAACTAGAGATGCTCTAAACGTAGTTATCATCTTCGATTAAGACCAACATGGGTTTGATGGGTGTGCCGTTATCAGAAGGTTATGCACAATCGGTGGTCAAAACAAAAGAAAAGAGTAGAAAATTTCTCATTCCATGAATGGAGGATTATAAGTAACTACAATTGATAGACAATCTACATGGATTTCATGGAAATTCGCAGGGGCAAACACCTGCCCAGCCGTGCTCGGCTGCACAACTGTCTCGCAATCCGCAAAGTCATTGGATTCCACACAATGACATTCGAAGCTTTAAGTTTTAGTTTCTAAAACTTGTGTTTTTTTCTCGTTATGAAACTTAACGAAGTTTTAAAATGCATCAAAACGTATATAAAATGGATATTTTTACCGAAAAAGGCTTTCACCCCACTTTATATTATAAAGAAAACCGCCCAAGCATCCAATAAGGTTCAACAAGTACACACACGCGCACACGGAGGTCCACAAGAGTACAAATAAGCCATAAGGGTTAATGCTGAGGGCACAGCTCAACAAGCCCTAAAAACAAAACACACACTCCACACAGCAAGCCGAGCATCTAGTCAGGTTATGGGGGAGGAGGCGGTAGCAGGGGCACCACGCGGAGAGCCATCGAACAAAGGTCGACGAGGAGGGTGGTGATGACGTCCCGGTCTTGAGGGCGGCTAAGCAGCGGCCAAAGCTGCAAGTAGCACACATTTTAAAGATCGCGTCAGTCGCACGTTGTAGGGGCACTTTCTGAATAACAAGCTTATTGCGGATGGTCCATAGCGTCCAGGAGAGGACCCCAACACACAACCATCTAATATGGCGGTAGCGAGGGGGGAGGCATTGAGCTCCGCAAGTAAGTTGGGGAAGTTGGTATTACACCACTGTCCACCGACCGTCTCGCGGAAGCAAGCCCACAGGAACTGGCGGTGGAGCACGAGAAGAAGATGTGGTTAGCATCTTCTATCGTGCCACAAATAGGGCGCATCCCATCGCCCGGACCGTTACACTTGAGGACTTCAACCCCATAGGGGAGGCGTCCACGGATCCATTGCCACAGGAAAATCCTGATCTTCAGAGGCAGACGGATGTCCCAGATCAGGCTAAAAGGCTCCAGGGCCGCCGAGGGAGCAATGGCGGCGTACAGGGACTTCATGGAGAAGCGACCAGACGGCTCAAGGCGCCAAGAGATGGAATCCGGGGCATCCTCGACGTTCATCGGCATAAGGGCGATGTCCTGGAGGAGGGAGTCCCAAGTAGCCACCTCGGGGGGGGGGGTGTGTGAAGGGGCGCCGAAGAGCGAGATGCCCTAAGTCAATAAGGTCCGTCTCGATAGAGACCCGAGGGTCAACCGCAATGGCGAATAGTTCTGGGAATCGCACAACGAGGGGGGGGGGAGTCCCCTAACCAACGATCGAACCAAAACAGGGTCGAGGACCCCGGAGCCAACCGAGATGGACGTGCCAATGTGGAGGACTGGCAGAAGCTGGATCACCGACTGCCAGAACTGGGATCCACCAGATCGCTGGCAGAAGGCAAGAGGTTGGCCCCTGAGGTACTTATTACGGATGATGGTAAACCAGAGTCCTCCCTCCCCATTGGTGAAATGCCAAAGCCAGCGAGTCAGGAGAGCAATATTCATGCGACGAGAGGACAAGATCCCAAGGCTACCCTGGCCCTTGGGTTTGCAGATGTCTGGCCAGCTCACCATATGGTACTTATGCTTGTCCCCCTCGCCTGCCCAGAAAAACCTAGACTGGTATTTGGCTACCTCCTGATGGAGGGTCTCTTGAAGGCCATAGAAGCTCATGAGAAACCAGAGTATGCTGGCAAGCGAGGAGTTGATGAGGATTACCCTGGCCGCTTTCGACAACCACCTCCCCCTCCAGGGCTCAACCCGGTGCTGCATCCTAGTCATAGTCGGGCGGAGGTCAACGACGGTGAGCCGAGAGTCACTAATGGGTATCCCCAGGTAAGTCATGGGGAAGGAACCCATGCGACAGTTCAGCCGATCAGCAATGGACTGAGCCTCCTCCGGAGGATAGCCAAGGACCATCACTCCGCTCTTATCGAAGTTGATGGTGAGCCCAGACATCTATTGGAAGCTCAGGAGTAGGAACTTCAGGTTGGCAATGTCGGACGCGGATCCCTCCACCATTATGATGGTATCATCCGCATATTGAAGGAGGGAGACCCCTCCCCCTCCCACCAGGTGATGGACTACGCTACGGATATGGCCACAAGCTTTGGCCTTATCAAGGATGACCGCGAGGGCATCGACTACCATGTTGAATAGAAGCGGGAAGAACGGGTCACCCTGGCGTACCCCACATAGAGTAGGGAAGAAGGACCCGATCTCACCGTTAATGTTAACCGCCGTCCGACCGTAGGTGACGAGCTGCATAACTCGGGTCACCCACCAGTCATCGGAACCCTTGCGGAGCAAGACTTCCCGAAGGAAGGGCCAATGGACAGTGTCATAGGCTTTATGGAAGTCGAGCTTTAGGAAGACCGCACGGTGGTGCTTGGATCGGACTTCATGAAGGACTTCGTGGAAGACCAAAACCCCATCCAAAATAAACCGGCCTTGAATGAAGGCGAATTGGTTGGGATGGGTGATGGAGTCAGCTAGAAGGGTCACCCTATTGGCATACCCTTTATCCAAGATCTTGAAGATCACGTTGATCACCGTGATCGGTCGGAACTGGCGAATGTCCGAGGCCCCTGGGACTTTGGGAATGAGAGTAATGACCCCATAGTTAAGGCGCCCAAGATCCATGGTCCCTGAAAAGAATTCGTCGAAGAGGGCCATGACTTCCGGTTTGATGGTTTGCCATAAAGTTTTGAAAAACGTGACTGGCAATCCATCCGGACCCGGGGCCGAGGAGGGGTTCAGTTCTTTGATCACTACGAGGACCTCGTCCTCCGAGAAAGGTGCCACCAAGGCGGCATTAGCCTCGTCAGGAATGAGCTGGCCACCCGACCACGTGTCGGGGGCCAGCGCAGCCCCACCCTGAGGGGTGGGGGAGAATAGGGCTTTATAGAAGCCATCTATGTGGGCTCGGATGTCCGAGGGGCGAACGAGCTGGGCATCACCGTCCCACAAGGAATGGATGGAGTTCTGTCATTGCCGCCCATTGGCGATCGCCTGGAAGTAGGCCGTGTTAGCATCACCACGGAGCACCCACCGTTGGGTGCCGCGAAGCCGCCAGTATGCCTCCTTGTCCGTGTAGATGAACAAGAGCTGATCTTCCAGATCATATCTCAGCATCCACTCATCCGGAGAGATCCCAGAGGTGTCAGCGCGGGCGTCCATGACTTGGATGGCACTCAGGAGTGAAGGAAATATGCCCTAGAGACAATAATAAAGTTATTATTTATTTCCTTATTTCATGATAAATGTTTATTATTCATGCTAGAAGTGTATTAACCGGGAACATGATACATGTGTGAATACATAGACAAACATATAGTCACTAGTATGCCTCTACTTGACTAGCTCATTAATCAAAGATGGTTATGTTTCCTAACCATAGACATGTGTTGTCATTTGATTAATGGGATCACATCATTAGGAGAATGATGTGATTGACATGACCCATTCCGTTAGACTAGCACTTGATCGTTTAGTATGTTGCTATTGCTTTCTTCATGACTTATACATGTTCCTGTAACTATGAGATTATGCAACTCCCGTTTACCGGAAGAACACTTTGGGTGCTACCAAACGTCACAACGTAACTGGGTGATTATAAAGGAGTACTACAGGTGTCTCCAAAGGTACATGTTGGGTTGGCGTATTTTGAGATTAGGTTTTGTCACTCCGATTGTCGGAGAGGTATCTCTGGGCCCTCTCGGTAATGCACATCACTATAAGCCTTGCAAGCAATGTGACTAATGAGTTAGTTGCGGGATGATGCATTATGTAACGAGTAAAGAGACTTGCCGGTAACGAGATTGAACTAGGTATTGGATACCGACGATCGAATCTCGGGCAAGTGACATACTGATGACAAAGGGAACAACGTATGTTGTTATGCGGTTTGACCGATAAAGATCTTCGTAGAATATGTAGGAGCCAATATGAGTATCCAGGTTCCGCTATTAGTTATTGACCAAGAATAGTTCTAGGTCATGTCTACATAGTTCTCGAACCCGTAGGGTCCGCACGCTTAAGGTTTCGATGACAGTTATATTATGAGTTTATGAGTTTTGATGTACCTAAGGAGTTCGGAGTCCGGATGAGATCGGGGACATGACGAGGAGTCTCGAAATGGTCGAGACGTAAAGATCGATATATTGGACGACTATATTCGGAGTTCGGAAAGGTTCCGAGTGATTCGGGTATTTTCGAGGGTACCGGGGAGTTACGGGAATACGAGGAAGAAGCAATGGGCCTCATGGGCCAAGTGGTGGAAGAGAGGAGGCAGGGCGCGCGGCCCCCCTGGCCGATGGGAGTAGGACTCCTCCCTGGCGCGCCCTCCCTTGGCCGGCCGCCCCCTCCCCCTTGCTCCTTTATATACGGGGGCAGGGGGGCACCCCATGACATACAAGTTGATCTACGGATCGTTCCTTAGCCGTGTGCGGTGCCCCCCTCCACCATATTCCACCTCGGTCATATCGTCGTAGAGTTTAGGCGAAGCCCTGCGCCGGTAGAGCATCATCATCGTCACCATGCTGTCGTGCTAACGGAACTCATCCCCGACACTTTGCTGGATCGGAGTCCGGGGATCGTCATCGAGCTGAACGTGTGCTGAACTCGGAGGTGCCGTACGTTCGGTGCTTGGATCGGTCGGATCGTGAAGACGTACGACTACATCAACCGTGTTGTCATAACGCTTCCGCTTACGGTCTACGAGGGTACGTGGACAATACTCTCCCCTCTCGTTGCTATGCCATCACCATGATCTTGCCTGTGCGTAGGAAAATTTTGAAATTACTACGTTCCCCAACAGTGGCATCCGAGCCTAGGTTTTATGCGTTGATGTTATATGCACGAGTAGAACACAAGTGAGTTGTGGGCTACAAGTCATACTGCTTACCAGCATGTCATACTTTGGTTCGGCGGTATTGTTGGATGAAGCAGCCTGGACCGACATTACGCGTACGCTTACGCGAGATTGGTTTTACCGCCGTGCTTTGCACACAGGTGACTAGCGTGTGTCTGTTTCTCCAACTTTAGTTGAACCGAGTGTGGCTACGCCCGGTCGTTGCGAAGGTTAAAACAGCACTAACTTGACGAACTATCGTTGTGGTTTTGATGCGTAGGTAAGAACGGTTCTTGCTCAGCCCGTAGCAGCCACGTAAAATTTGCAACAACAAAGTAGAGGACGTCTAACTTGTTTTTGCAAGGCATGTTGTGATGTGATATGGTCAAGACGTGATGCTATATTTTATTGTATAAGATGATCATATTTTGTAACCGAAGTTATCGGCAACTGGCAGGAGCCATGTGGTTGTCGCTTTATTGTATGAAATGCAAACGCCCTGTAATTGCTTTACTTTATCACTAAGCGGTAGCGATAGTCATAGAAGCAATAGATGGCGTAACGACAACGATGCTATGATGGAGATCAAGGTGTCGCGCCGGTGACGATGGTGATCACGATGGTGCTTCGGAGATGGAGATCACAAGCACAAGATGATGATGGCCATATCATATCACTTATATTGATTGCATGTGATGTTTATCCTTTATGCATCTTATCTTGCTTTGATTGACGGTAGCATTTTAAGATGATCTCTCACTAATTACCAGGAAGTGTTCTCCCTGAGTATGCACCATTGCGAAAGTTCTTCGTGCTGAGACACCACGTGATGATCGGGTGTGATAGGCTCTACGTTCAAATACAACGGGTGCAAAATAGTTGCACACGCGGAATACTCAGGTTAAACTTGACGAGCCTAGCATATACAGATATGGCCTCGGAACACGGAGACCGAAAGGTCGAACGTGAATCATATAGTAGATATGATCAACATAGTGATGTTCACCATTGAAACTACTCCATCTCACGTGATGATCGGACATGGTTTAGTTGATTTGGATCACGTAATCACTTAGATGACTAGAGAGATGTCTATCTAAGTGGGAGTTCTTAAGTAATATGATTAATTGAACTTAAATTTATCATGAACTTAGTCCTGGTAGTATTTTGCAAATTATGTTGTAGATCAATAGCTTGCATTGTTGCTTTCATATGTTTATTTTAATATGTTTCTAGAGAAAATTGTATTGAAAGATGTTAGTAGCAATTATACGGATTGGAACCGTGATTTGAGGTTTATCCTCATTGCTGCACAGAAGAATTATGTCCTTAATGCACCGCTAGGTGACAGACCTATTGCAGGAGCAGATGCAGACGTTATGAATGTTTGGCTAGCTCAATATGATGACTACTTGATAGTTTAGTGCACCATGCTTAACGGCTTAGAATCGGGACTTCAAAGATGTTTTGAACGTCATGGACCATATGAGATGTTCTAGGAACTGAAGTTAATATTTCAAGCAAATACCCGAGTTGAGAGATATGAAGTCTCCAACAAGTTCTATAGCTAAAAGATGGAGGAGAATTGCTCAACTAGTGAGCATGTGCTCAGATTGTCTGGGTACTTCAATTGCTTGAATCAAGTGGGAGTTAATCTTCCAGATAAGATAGTGATTGGCAGAGTTCTCTAGTCACCAACACCAAGTTAGTGGAACTTTGTGATGAACTAAAATGCAAGGGATGACGAAAACGATTCCCAAGCTCTTCGTGATGTTGAAATCAACGAAGGTAGAAATCAAGAAAGAACATCAAGTGTTGATGATTGACAAGACCACTAGTTTCAAGAAAAGGGCAAAGGGAAAGAAAGGGAAACTTCAAGTAGAATGGCAAACAAGTTGTCACTCCCGTGAAGAAGACCAAAGCTGGACCAAAGCCTGAAACTGAGTGCTTACACTGCAAAGGAAATGGTCACTAGAAGCGGAAATGCCCTAAATATTTGGTGGATAAGAAGGATGGCAAAGTGAACAAGGGTATATTTGATATACAGGTGTTTGATGTGTGCCTTACTAGTGTTTATAGTAACCCCTGAGTATTTAATACTTGTTCGGTTGCTAAGATTAGTAACTCGAAACAGGAGTTACATAATAAACAGAGACTAGTTGAGGGGAAGTGACGATGAGTGTTGGAAATAGTTCCAAGATTGATATGATCATCATCACACACTCCCTATATTTTCGAGATTAGTGTTAAACCTAAATAAATGTTATTTAGCGTTTGCGTTGAGCATGAATATGATTTGATCATGTTTATTGCGATACAGTTATTCATTTGAAGTTAAAGAATAATTGTTATTCTGTTTACATGAATAAGACCTTCGATGGTTATACACCCAATGAAAATAGTTTGTTGGATCTCGATCGTAGTGATACACATATTCATAATATTGATGCCAAAAGATGCAAAGTTAATAATGATAGTGGAACTTATTTGTGGCACTGCCGTTTGGGTCATATCGGTGTAAAGCGCATGAAGAAACTCCATAAAGATGGATTTTCGGAATCACTTGGTTATGAATCATTTGATGCTTGCGAACCGTGCCTTTTGGGCAAGATGACTAAAACTCCGTTCTCCGGAACAATGGAACAAGCTATTGACTTATTGGAAATAATACATACCGATGTATGCAATCCAATGAGTGTTGATGCTCGTGGCAAGTATCGTTATTTTCTGACCTTCACAAGATGGTTTGAGCAGATATGGGTATATCTACTTGATGAAACATAAGTCTGAAATAGTTGAAAGGTTCAAAGAATTTCAGAGTGAAGTGGAAAAATCACCGTAACAAGAAAATAAAGTTTCTGCGATTTGATCGCGGAGACAAATATTTGAGTTACGAGTTTGGTCTTCAACTAAAACAATATGGAATAGTTTCACAGCTCACGAAACCTGGAACACCACAATGTTATGGTGTGTCCGAACATCGTAACCGCACTTTATTGGATATGGTGCGATCTATGATGTCTCTTACTGATTTACCACTATTGTTTTAGGGTTATGCATTAGAGACAACTGCATTCACATTAAAAGGGCACCATCTAAATCCGTTGAGACGACAGCATATGAACTGTGGTTTGGCAAGAAACCAAAGTTGTCGTTTCTTAAAGTTTGGGGCTGCGATGCTTATGTGAAGAAACTTCAACCAGATAAGCTCGAACCCAAATCGGAGAAATGTGTCTTCATAGGATACCCAAAAGAAACTGTTGGGTACACCTTCTATCACAGATCTGAGGGCAAGATTTTCGTTGCTAAATTCGGATCCTTTCTAGAGAAGGAGTTTCTCTCGAAAGAAGTAAGTGGGAGGAAAGTAGAACTTGATGAGGTAACTGTACCTGCTCCCTTATTTGAAAGTAGTTCATCACAGAAATCTGTTCCTATGACTACTACACCAATTAGTGAGGAAGTTAATGATGATGATCATGAAACTTCAGATTAAGTTACTACAGAACCTCGTAGGTCTTCCAGAGTAAGATCCGCACCAGAGTGGTACGGTAATCCTGTTCTGGAAGTTATGTTACTAGACCATGACGAACCTACGAACTATGAAGAAGCGATGGTGAGCCCAGATTCCGCAAAATTGCTTGAGGCCATGAGATCTGAGATAAGATCCATGTATGAAAACAAAGTATGGACTTTGATTGACTTGCCCAATGATCAGCGAGACATTGAGATTAAATGGATCTTCAAAAGGAAGACGGACGCTGATAGTGTTACTATCTACAAAGCTAAAATTGTCGCAAAAGGTTTTCGACAAGTTCAAGGTGTTGACTACGATGAGAGTTTTTCACTCATATCTATGCTTAAGTCTGTCTGAATCATGTTAGCAATTGCCGCATTTTATGAAATCTGGCAAATGGATAAACAAAACTGCATTCCTTAATGGTTTTCTTAAAGAAGAGTTGTATATGATGCAACCAGAAGGTTTTGTCAACCCTAAAGGTGCTAACAAATTGTGCAAGCTCCAGCGATCCATCTATGGACTGGTGCAAGCATCTCGGAGTTGGAATATACGCTTTGATGAGTTGATCAAAGCATATGGTTTTATACAGACTTTTGAAGAAGCCTGTATTTACAAGAAAGTGAGTGGGAGCTCTGTAGCATTTCTAATATTATATGTGGATGACATATTGTTAATTGGAAATGATATGGAAATTCTGGATAGCATGAAAGGATACTTGAATAAGAGTTTTTCAAAGCAAGACCTCGGTGAAGCTGCTTACACATTGAGAATCAAGATCTATATAGATAGATTAAGACGCTTGATAAGATTTATCAATGAGTACATACCTTGATAAATTTTGAAATAGTTCAAAATGGAACAGTCAAAGAAGGAGTTCTTGCCTGTGATGCAAAGGTATGAAGTTGAGTAAGACTAAAAACCCGACCATGGCAGAAAATAGAAAAGAATGAACAGTCATTCCCTATGCCTCAGTCATAGGTTCTATAAAGTATGCTATGCTGTGTACTAGACCTATTGTATACCTTGCTCTGAGTTTGGCAAAGGAATACAATTTTGATCTAAGAGTAGATCACTAGACAGCGGTCAAGAATATCCTTAGTGAGGACTAAGGAAATATTTCTCAATTATGGAGGTGATAAAAGAGCCCGTCGTAAAGAGCTACATCGGTGCAAGCTTTTACACCAATCCAGATGACTCTAAGTCTCAATCTGGATACATATTGAAAGTGGGAGCAATTAGCTAGAGTAGCTCCATGCAGAGCATTGTGGACATAGAATATTTTGCAAAATACACACGGCTCTGAATATGATAGATCAATTGACTAAACTTCTCTCACAAGCAAAACATGATCATACCTTAGTACTCTTTGGGTGTTAACCACATAGCGATGTGAACTAGATTATTGACTCTAGTAAACCCTTTTGGGTGTTGATCACATGATGATGTGAACTATGGGTATTAATCACATGCAGATATGAATATTGGTGTTAAATCACATGGCGATATGAACTAGATTATTGACTCTAGTGCAAGTGGGAGACTGAAGGAAATATGCCCTAGAGGCAATAATAAAGTTATTATTTATTTCCTTATTTCATGATAAATGTTTATTATTCATGCTAGAATTGTATTAACCGGAAACATGATACATGTGTGAATACATAGACAAACATATAGTCACTAGTATGCCTCTACTTGACTAGCTCATTAATCAAAGATGGTTATGTTTCCTAACCATAGACATGTGTTGTCATTTGATTAATGGGATCACATCATTAGGAGAATGATGTGATTGACATGACCCATTCCGTTAGCCTAGCACTTGATCGTTTAGTATGTTGCTATTGCTTTCTTCATGACTTATACATGTTCCTGTAACTATGAGATTATGCAACTCCCGTTTACCGGAGGAACACTTTGGGTGCTACCAAACGTCACAACGTAACTGGGTGATTATAAAGGAGTACTACAGGTGTCTCCAAAGGTACATGTTGGGTTGGCGTATTTCGAGATTAGGTTTTGTCACTCCGATTGTCGGAGAGATATCTCTGGGCCCTCTCGGTAATGCACATCACTATAAGCCTTGCAAGCAATGTGACTAATGAGTTAGTTGCGGGATGATGCATTATGTAACGAGTAAAGAGACTTGCCGGTAACGAGATTGAACTAGGTATTGGATACCGACGATCAAATCTCTGGCAAGTAACATACCGATGACAAAGAGAACAACGTATGTTGTTATGCGGTTTGACCGATAAAGATCTTCGTAGAATATGTAGGAGCCAATATGAGCATCCAGGTTCCGCTATTGGTTATTGACCAAGAATAGTTCTAGGTCATGTCTACATAGTTCTCGAACCCGTAGGGTCCGCATGCTTAAGGTTTCGATGACAGTTATATTATGAGTTTATGAGTTTTGATTTACCGAAGGAGTTCGGAGTCCCGGATGAGATCGGGGACATGACGAGGAGTCTCGAAATGGTCGAGACGTAAAGATCGATATATTGGACGACTATATTCGGAGTTCGGAAAGGTTCCGAGTGATTCGGGTATTTTCGGGAGTACCGGGGAGTTACGGGAATACGAGGAAGAAGCAATGGGCCTCATGGGCCAAGTGGTGGAAGAGAGGAGGCATGGCGCGCGGCCCCCCTAGCCCAAACCGAATTGGACTAGGGGCCGGCCCCCCTTTCCTCCTTTTCCTCTCTCTCCTTCCTACTCCTTCTCCTTCCCTTCCTTCCCCTCTCCTAGTTGGACTAGGAAAGGAGGGAGTCCTACTCCCGGTGGGAGTAGGACTCCTCCCTGGCGCGCCCTCCCTTGGCCGACCGCCCCCTCCCCCTTGCTCCTTTATATACGGGGGCAGGGGGGCATCCCATGACACACAAGTTGATCTACGGATCGTTCCTTAGCCGTGTGCGGTGCCCCCCTCCACCATATTCCACCTCGGTCATATCATCGCAGAGTTTAGGCGAAGCCCTGCGCCGGTAGAGCATCATCATCGTCACCACGCCATCGTGCTGACGGAACTCATCCCCGACACTTTGCTGGATCGGAGTCCGTGGATCGTCATCGAGCTGAACGTGTGCTGAACTCGGAGGTGCCGTACGTTCGGTACTTGGATCAGTCGGATCGTGAAGACGTACGACTACATCAACCGCGTTGTCATAACGCTTCCGCTTACGGTCTACGATGGTACGTGGACAATACTCTCCCCTCTTGTTGCTATGCCATCACCATGATCATGCGTGTGCGTAGGAAAATTTTGAAATTACTACGTTCCCCAACAAGGAGGGCTTTCTTGCGGTCATGGAGGTCTCGGCCAAGGTTCGCACGCCAACCCTTCATAAACCAACGGTCAAGCTTGGCGCAGAACTGCCAAGAGTCAACGGCGGATGGAGCCGTGGGGAGTAGAGCGCGCAGCAGTCCACTTTGCCGCAACGGCCTTGCGGAATCCAGCCTGGTTGAGCCAGCAGAGCTCAAATCGGAACCGAGGAGGGATGGGTGTGCGTTCATCGGTGGAGGAGAGGAGGGGAACATGATCAGATCCGATCCGAGTGATTGCCTGCAACAAGGCCATGGGACATCCAAGTTCCCATTCCGGAGAGTCTAGGACGCGGTCCAGAACGGACCACATCGGGTTCGCCCGACGATTAGTCCAGGTGAACCTGGCCCCCGTCCGCTCAAGCTCACGAACGCCAAGCTCAGCGATGCAGTCGTTGAACATCTGCATCCGGGGTCGGTTGACTCGGTCATTACTCTTCTCTTCCGAGGAGCAGATGAGGTTAAAGTCACCTCCCACGACCACTGGGAGGGAGGAAGCAGAGATCTTCTGTTGCAGCTCAGCGAGGAAGGTCGGGGAGCGATGGTGGTCTGCCGGGCCATAAAAATTGATGACCTCCCATTTGAAGTTGAGCGCTCGTTCAAAGATCTCCGTACTAACGAAGAACTCGCCCTGGTCCATACCGCCCACCTTGAAGGTTGCATCCTTCACACCTAATAGGATGCCACCCGAGTGCCCATTGTTCCCACTAGAACGGAGCCAATGCCAGGAAAACAAGTGGGGGCTAAGACTATCAAGTTCGGGGAGACAGAACTCTGTACGCATTGTTTCTTGTATGGCAATGATGTCGATGTGCTCGTCACGCATGTACTCGACTAGTTGGCGGCGGCGGCCGTCATGGCCGAAGCCACGGATGTTCCAAAAGAGGGCGCGCATCTAAACTGCCATTGAGGGGCTTCTTGACCCTAGGACGATGGAAGCACTGTGGGCTCTGAGAGCGGCAGTGCGGGAGCGAGTGTGGCCACGGATTTCCTCGAACGGCACCCCTGCGGGTAGCTGGGGCACCGGTGTGCAGAGAAGACGGGCCAGGGTCTCGACAAGTTTCCTGTCAAGGATCTCGCAGGCCCGATAGCCGCGATCTGCTCTAAGGGGGGACCAACCTCCCCCCTGAAAACTACAGACGAGTCTAAGGCCACGTTGGCAAGGCGGCCGAGCGGAACCGCTTCGAGAGCAGAAAATGAACAGCTGGAAGAACTGGAGGGGATGTCGGTCGCACCAGTCTCGAGCTTCCGGACCGCTGCCCGGAGCTTAGCACACTCAGAGATGGACGGTGCCGGGAAGCCGACCAGGCAGTCAGTGTTGAGACGGGCACTGCGGCGGGAGGCAATCACCAGAGTCGACGAAGCCCTGGCCCGACAGACGTATGACACCAACCGAGGCGGGTGGGAGGCTCCGGGGGTGACCACATCATCAGTGGCCACCAGGAGCAGATGAGTCGAGGACGCAGGCGCAGGAGACTCCAGCAGGGCACCAGACACCGGCCGATCGGGGGAGGGCGGGTCTGGGGCCGGCTCGCTGTCCTCCAGGACGGGAGCAGAGTCTGGAGGAGGGGTGGAGGGCAGCAGTGAAGCATCCCCAGGGGGCCCTGACGGGGGGGACCCGATGGGGGGGGCTCGATCGTTGGCGGGGCCACCAGCTCCGGTGGCAGCACAGCCGGAGACGGAGGTGTCGAGATGGGCGCAGGGGTAGAGCAGGGTGATCACGGCGAAGATGCCGGGAGGACAAGGAGGCTGACACTGGAGATGTCACTGATCTCGGCCGAAGAGGTGGGGGAAGAGACCGGCAGCACGGCGGGGGACGCCTCGACGGAGGTGGCCAACTCGCGCAACCGACCCGCGCCCGCACGCCCACGACCCGGAGGAGGGTCGGATGGGTCCCCCGAGGGGGAGCGGCTGCGGCCCGAGCGCTCATCGTCATCGGCCGGGTCCTCATGGCGGGAGGGGAGCGGGCAACAATAGTGGGAGTCGTCATGGTTGCCCGTGCCGCCCCCACCAAAGTGGCCATCAGCGAGGTGGTGAGGACGACCGATGTGGTTGTGAGGCTCGGTGTTGATCTTGAGGTCGAATCCCTGGTCGTTGAAGAAAACACGGACGGTGGCACGAAGTGTGGAGGAGTCCAGGCACTTGACCTTGACGCGGACCTCCTCCTCTTTGTGGAGGGAGAGCTCGTCCACCACTACCACCTTGCCCAGAATCTTGGACATACTGCGGATCACCTTCTCAGAGCGGGCGATGTCGGGGAGGCCCGCTATGAGGATCCAAGCAGTTTCCAGAACGGCAACTGCCTTAGGGTCCATCAAGGGCTCAGAGATGTTGACAACGAGCTTGTTGAGGGCGAGGGTGATGTCATCGCTATGAGTGCAGAGGCCCAGGCTGAGGGTGTCAGGGAAGACCACGGTGAAGGAGTAGTCCGAGGTTGGGGTCACCTGCCAGTCCTAGACACGACGGCAAAGGTGGTTGAGCTCGGTCTCGATCATCTCTGGAGAGGCAACTCCGACCCCCACAATGGTCAAGATCGCTAGGAGCGACGGGGATGGGGGAGGGACGTCCTCCACCTTGATGTGGAAGAAACCGAGTCCCTCAATGCCGTGGCCGTACATCCTGAGCTCCTCCGTCACCGGGCGGTCCGGGCAGAGAGCCGCGGGCTGGCCCGAATCCTTGCAGAGCTAGCACGTCGGCGGGTTGGGCACTCGACTTGGTAGTGGCCGGCAAGTCCACAATTGAAGCAAGGAAGCGGATCGCGGGGAGCACCGGAGACGGGCGGGGCCGAGGACGCGGAGGTCGGGGCCGCGTCATTGAGGGGGCGGGCGGGGCCCCGCTTCTTCTTCTTCTTGGCGCCTTGGCGCCCTCGAGCCCCGGTACCACCATTGCCCGGAGGCAGGCTCGGCTGGATGTGGGGTGGCTGGTACCGGCGAGGAGGGGCGACGTCGGGAGCCAGGGGTTGGGGCCGAGAGGGTGAAGGAGGGCGGTCTCGGCGACGCGCGGGTGAAGGGGAACAGGGACGGTCGCGGCGGTCCTCCCGAGCGGGGGAGCGCCAACCGTCATCACGCGCTGGTGAGCGCCGGTCGGAGCGGGCCGGCGAGCGGCGCGAGTCACGGGGCGGCGAGCGACGGGAGTCGCGCAGGGGGGGGGGAGCGATGAGCCTCGGGAGGGGGAAGCGACGGGAGTCCCGGGAGGAAAGCTGGCGGCGGAGGTTCGCCTCACGGCGTTGGCCATCCGGCGAGGCGCGGCTAGTCGGCCGATGGTCGTCCAGGGGATGCTTGGGGCGCCCGGCGCCGTCCCCCCAGTCACGGGGCATGGGGAGGGGCGACGGAGTTGCGGGAGGAGAGGGGGAAGCTGGTGGAGTCGGGGTCGGGAGGAGGGGGCGATTGAGCGGCCGACGGGCGTGGAGGCGAGGGAGGGTGGCGGCTGGAGGGGAAACCCTCGGGGCAACCATATCCGGCCCCGGGCAGGGGGGCACTAGGCCGCGGCCACTCCACCGCCAACAGTGGACTGGGCTGGCCCACCGGCCACTGGCAGCCCAGTTGGGCTGGCCACAGAGGGGGGAGTGGGGAGCATGCCCAACTGCCTCCCCGGGCCCAACACGGGAAGGCCCAGCCCAGAGGGGGATGCCCCGCGCCCGGCTAGGGTTCCCTCGATCGCCGCCGGCGAGGAGGGCGCGGTCGTCGGACGGCGAGGAGGGCACTGCGAGCCGAACCGGCTGGGAGAAGGCGAGCAGCAGAGCCTGGAGGAGTCGAAGTACGCGATGAACGGACGGAAAGGAGAGCACCGGAAGAGGGGGGCCGACGACTCCCGACGGCGGCGGGGCGGGCGCGCGGGCGGTCCGGAGTGAGCCGGCCGGAGGACCACCATGACACACGGGCAGGGCCAAGCTCCGCTCGGCCGGCAACACCCCAACTAGCGGGGCGCCGTCGACGACGGCCAACCCCAGCCCGCAAGGCGCCGCCTTTCTCCGTGGCCACCGGAGGAGACCTCGGCAACCGGCGGAGGGGCCGAGCCCGCGCACGGGCAGCCGAACTCCCACCCCCGGGAGTAAGGCCGCCGGTGGCGCGAGGCAGCGGCAGGCGAGCCTGGGCACGCGGTCGGGGCACACCACCGGCCGGCCCCCGGCGCGGTCGTCGTCCTCCGCCAGGTCAGCCCAGACCACCTTACCAGGGGTCCAGGGGCGCGGGGGGGGGGGGGGGGGGGGGGGGGGGGGGGGGGGGTCGGGGAGGGGAAGCCGACGGCGTGAGGGAATGGTACTACTCCCTTCGGATTGGGTTTATAAGTCAGGTACGAGTTTGTAGGTGTTTAATTTGAATTGTAAAACATGTATAATATGCCACACCAATTATATGGTTAGAATCTTCATTTGACGACGAATCTAATATTGTTTATAAAATATAATACATATTTTCTAGTTAAATTGAAGGCCCGGAAACTTGTGGCCAACTTATAAACCTAATTGGAGGGAGTAACAGAACAACACGTGCTCTGCTTTTGCATTAAATAGACGAAAACAACAATGCACAAAACAACAAAATCCATGGTTATACCGGAAATTCATCTATAAGTATTGGAAATCATTGGCTTTAGGCATCGTACGGAAGGGTTCTTCCGACTTGTCAAAAGGAATAATTTTCAAACAAAAAAAGATGCAAAGCAAAAAACGATCAAGTGGACGTAATTGAAACACATCTAAGTACCGAAAGCCACACGCATATGGCAATTAATCGAGTTCCATATATATTAACTACCATGCAGCATTTGTCAGCCTGACGAGTGACCCTGCATGTAGCACTCGCTGACAGGTTATCACGCCAACTGTGTTAAGGAGGTGGACATCATGCGCGCTCCAAGCCTCCAACCAATCTAGGGTGCGTTTGGTTACAAGGGTGGTCATGAATGGGTTGGGATCGTTCAAAAAATAGACATGTTTGGTTATAAAGCACATGAATGGTTCAAGTCAAAAAAAGAAAATATGCCTTGAAGATGCTGAACCGTTCCCCCCAACCAAATCGGTCGAATCAAATGGCCACGCTTTGCATGCATGACTATGTGAGCATGACTGGTGGTCCTGTCCTAAATAATTAGCTCATCTCTTATATTCAGCCAAACGCATGAATTGAATGATTCAATCCCAAATAAATTGGACGGTCCTAACCCATTTATATGACACCTTGAACCAAACGCATCCAATCGATAGCAATATGTGTACTGCATCAGTTAGCCCCGGGCCCTATGGCTGCTGTCAACACACAGATGCCATGATCACTCCACCGGCTTTACGAGCAAAATATGCTCCCGATCGATGGACCAACCGGCCGGCAGCCAGTCCGGGGTAGGGCAGCGAGCGGCCCTGGCCACTACGCTCCCTGCGGCTACCATTCCGGCGACGTTGCTCGGTTGCGCGCCATTCGGTGGTCTGGTGCTTTCCCTGCTGCTTCCTGAAAGCACGGGCATGTGATCGCTTCTGCCTGCCTAGCTGATGGCGACACATGATTTTTCTTAACACAACGTAAGCTTCGTACATATGCGCATACATTCGTCCTTATGAACACACACGCACACTCTATCTCTATGAGCACCTTCAAAAAACTGAGCCCGCATATCACCTTGAGATTTATGAAGTTATCGCAGGCGCCTTGTCATGGACAGGAACGTCTCCGCCCACTGAAAGCGCATCGCCGAAAATCTTGAAATAAATCCAGAAATAATACAAGCACCAAGACTTGAACCCCAATGAGTTGGGGATATCACTGTCCCTCTAACCATACAACCATATGATTTTTTCTTAAACGCGTGCAAAAGCTTTGCCCGTACCAGACTAGTAGAACGTCCATACGTCGCTACATGCTAGTGCATATATAAATAAATTAGGGTCACAGTTCATTCTCTTTCATACGTTCGGGTGTGATCGGACATTAAACCGGCGCCCAGTAGGTTTCCCAAAATTGAACTATCTAGACAATCAGTTCTCCCGCAAATCCAGACCAGGAGAACTGTTGTTGTCGACACTATCCATCATGTTATCTTCAACACGCGGCCCCAACATAAAACCCCCACCCCACGATGCACCCTTATCTTTTCCTGTCGGACCCTCCCCTTTCCGCTCGGTTTCTCGTCATAGCGGGACATTTCTTGCTGGAACCCTCTCCTTCAAAATGGGATGACGTCCACCTCACCTTCGCCGCGCGTTGCAATAGGGACAATTTTTTTCTTCATATTTACAATATAATAAAGCGGGTTAAACTAATACATACTATTGCTATAAAACAATAAAAACTATAGAGATCATTCTCAAAGTTCCATTCAACTTTATAAATGCACGAAGTAAAATTATTTTTATCTTTCCTAGAGTTTCTAATTGTGTTGCAACATGTGCCAATAATTTCCTCCCATTTCTCATATATTGCATCTATTTAGAGTTTAACGTCTTCATTCAACCTCTAGCCAACACACCATTCATCGCTAAAAGGGATACTTGTCGTTCTTCTCATCCTCGACCACCCCCACAACTTCTACTCCTAGCCTCTTCGCCAACCTAATTCGTTGACGCCAACCAACACCACGTCAACATCAAGGTGTTCGTCAGCGATGCCCCATCTTCTTCTTCCTTCTTCCTCGCAAGTTTTAGTTCTCATTCATAACTATTTCCTAGAATAATCTTCCTTTCTTTTTTTGCTTTATTTTCTGAAACACTCTTTCCTTCTCCAACACCATGGACCAGTTTTACCGCTTGAGTTCTTTTCTTGCAACACTCTTCCTTTCTACTATAGTATGAACCACCGGGCCAATGTATTGTCGTGTTATCCTTGCCCGCGACGTTGTACACATTGGATGTGGCTTTTGCTGTGGATTCATTTCTGCAATGCCTACCGAGTATTGTAAGACACATTTCATTAACAAATTTCTTAACGTTTGAATGGACACATTTGATTTGATAATGTAGCCTCTCTGTATGACTGACAAGAAATATACCATGACTGCATTCACGAACACCTGTACATGCTGGTCCGACGACCTGCCGACCGCCAAAGAGGTGGGAGTGTGCAAGAAAGAAAAAAAATAGCATGGAGGGTGGTGGTGGATGTTGGGGAACGTAGTAATTTCAAAAAAATTCCTACGCACACGCAAGATCATGGTGATGCATAGCTACGAGAGGGGAGAGTGTTGACCACGTACCCTCGTAGACCGAAAGCGGAAGCGTTATGACAACGCGGTTGATGTAGTCGTATGTCTTCACAATCGACCGGTCCTAGTACCGAACGTATGGCACCTCTGCGATCTGCACACGTTCAGCTCAATGATGTCCCATGAACTCCGATCCAGCAAAGTGTCGAGGGAGAGTTTCGTCAGCACGACGACGTGATGACGGTGATGATGATGCTACCGACGCAGGGCTTCGCCTAAGCACCGCAACGATATGACCGAGGTGGATTATGGTGGAGGGGGGCACCGCACACGGCTAAGAGAGATCAATGATCAACTTGTGTGTCCTAGGGTGCCCCCTGCCCCCGTATATAAAGGAACAAGGGGGAGGCCGACCTGGCCTTGGGGTGCACCAAGGAGAGGGGGAGTCCTCCTCCTAGTGGGAGTAGGACTCCCCTTTCCTAGTCCAACTAGGAAGGAGGAAGGGGGAAGGAAGGAGAGGGAGAGAGGGAGGAAAGAGGGGGCGCCACCCCCCTCCTTGTCAAATTCCGACTCCCAGGGGTGCAGCCCTAGGCCCTCTCCTCTCTCTCCCACAAGGCCCATGTTGGCCCATTAGATCCCCGGGGGTTCCAATAACCCCCCGACACTCCGATAAATATCCGGTGACCCCCGGAACTCATCCGGTGTCCGAATATAGTCGTCCAATATATCAATCTTTATGTCTCGACCATTTCTAGACTCCTCGCCATGTCCATGATCACATCCGGAACTCCGAACTACCTTCGGTACATCAAAATACATAAACTCATAATATTGATCGTCATCGAACGTTAAGCGTGCGGACCCTACGGGTTCGAGAACTATGTAGACATGACCGAGACATGTCTCCGGTCAATAACCAATAGCGGAACCTGGATGCTCATATTGGCTCCCATATATTCTATGAAGATCTTTATCGGTTAAACCGCATAACAATATACGTGTTCCCTTTGTCAGCGGTATGTTACTTGCCCGAGATTCGATTATCGGTATCTCAATACCTAGTCCAATCTCGTTATCGGCAAGTCTCTTTACTCGTTCCGTAATGCATCATCCCGTAACTAACTCATTAGTCACATTGCTTGCAAGGCTTATAGTGATATGCATTACTGAGAGGGCCCAGAGATACCTCTATGACAATCATAGTGACAAATCCTATTCTTGATCTATGCCAACTCAACAAACACCATCGGAGACACCTGTAGAGCACCTTTATAATCACCTAGTTATGTTGTGACATTTGGTAGCACACAAAGTGTTCCTCCGATATTCAGGAGTTGCATAATCTCATAGTCATAGGAACATGTATAAGTCATGAAGAAAGCAATAGCAACATACTAAACGATCAAGTGCTAAGCTAACGGAATGGGTCAAGTCAATCACATCATTCTCTAATTATGTGATGCCGTTCATCAAATGACAACTCATGTCTATGGCTAGGAAACTTAACCATCTTTGATTAATGAGCTAGTCAAGTAGAGGCATACTAGTGACACTCTGTTTGTCTATGTATTCACACATGTACTAAGTTTCTGGTTAATACAATTCTAGCATGAATAATAAACATTTATCATGATATAAGGAAATATAAATAACAACTTTATTATTGCCTCTAGGGCATATGTCCTTCAGTCTCCCACTTGCACTAGAGTCAATAATCTAGATTACATTGTGATGATTCTAACACCCATGGAGTCTTGGTGCTGATCATGTTTTGCTCGTGAGAGAGGCTTAGTTAACGGGTCTGCAACATTCAGATCCATATGTATCTTGCAAATCTCTATGTCCCTTTCCGACACTTGATGACGAATGAAATTGAAGCATCTCATGATGTGTTTGATTCTCTTGTGAAATCTGGATTCCTTCGCCAAGGCAATGGCTCCAGTATTGTCACAAAATATTTTCATTGGACCCGATGCACTAGGTATGATACCTAGATCGGATATGAACTCCTTCATCCAAACTCCTTCATTTGTTGCTTCTGAAGCAGCTATGTACTCTGCTTCACACGTAGATCCCGCCACGACGCTTTGCTTAGAACTGCACCAACTTATAGGTCCACCGTTCAATAAAAATACGTATCCGGTTTGTGACTTAGAGTCATCCAGATCAGTGTCAAAGCTTGCATCGAAGTAACCGTTTATGACGAGCTCTTTGTCACGTTCATAAACGAGAAATATATCCTTAGTCCTTTTCAGATATTTCAGGATGTTCTTGACCACTGTCCAGTGATCCACTCCTGGATTACTTTGGTACCTCCCTGCTAAAATAATAGCAAGGCACACATCAGGCCTGGTACACAACATTGCATACATGATAGAGCCTATGGCTGAAGCATAGGGAACATCTTTCATTTTCTCTCTATCTTCTGCTGTGGTCGCGCATTGAGTCTGACTCAACTTCACACCTTGTAATACAGGCAAGAATCCTTTCTTTGCTTGATCCATTTTGAACTTCTTCAAAACTTTATCAAGGTATGTACTTTGTGAAAGTCCAATTAGGCGTCTTGATCTATCTCTATAGATCTTAATGCCCAATATATAAGCAACTTCACCGAGGTCTTTCATTGAAAAACTCTTGTTTAAGTATCCTTTTATGCTATCCAGAAATTCTATATCATTTCCAATCAATAATATGACATCCACATATAATATTAGAAATGCTACAGAGCTCCCACTCACTTTCTTGTAAATACAGGCTTCTCCAAAAGTCTGTATAAAACCATATGCTTTGATCACACTATCAAAACTTTTATTCCAACTCCGAGAGGCTTGCACCAGTCCATAAATGGATCGCTGGAGCTTGTAGACTTTGTTAGCATCCTTTGGATCAATAAAACCTTCTGGTTGCATCATATAAAACTCTTCTTCCAGAAATCCATTCAGGAATGCAGTCTTTACATCCATTTGCCAAATTTCATAATCATAAAATGCAGCAATTGCTAACATGATTCAGACAGACTTAAGCATCGCTACTGGTGAGAAGGTCTCATCGTAGTCAACTCCTTGAACTTGTCGAAAACCTTTCACAACAAGTCATGCTTTGTAGACAGTAACATTACCGTTAGCGTCAGTCTTCTTCTTGAAGATCCATTTATTCTCTATGGCTTGCCGATCATCGGGCAAGTCAACCAAAGTCCACACCTTGTTCTCATACATGGATCCCATCTCAGATGTCATGGCCTCAAGCCACTTTGCAGAATCTGGGCTCATCATCGCTTCCTCATAGTTTGTTGGTTCATCATGGTCAAGTAACATGACCTTTAGAATAGGATTACCGTACCACTCTGGTGCAGTTCTTATACTGATTGACCTACGAGGTTCGTTAGTAACTTGATCTTAAGTTTCATGATCATTATCATCAACTTCCTCACTAATTGGTGTAGGGATCACATGAACTGATTTCTGTGATGAACTACTTTCCAATAAGGGAGCAGGTATAATTACCTCATCAAGTTCTACTTTCCTCCCACTCACTTCTTTTGAGAGAAACTCCTTCTCTAGAAAGGATCCAGTCTTAGCAACAAATAACTTGCCTTTGGATTTGTGATAGAAGGTGTACCCAACAGTTTCCTTTGGGTATCCTATGAAGACACATTTCTCCGATTTGGGTTCGAGCTTATTAGGTTGAAGCTTTTTCACATAAGCATCGCAGCCCCAAACTTTTAGAAACGACAACTTTGGTTTCTTGCCAAACCACAGTTCATACGGCGTCGTCTCAACGGATTTAGATGGTGCCCTATTGATACGTCTCCAACGTATCTATAATTTTTGATTGTTCCATGCTATTATATTACCTATTTTGGGATGTTTATGGGCTTTATTATACACTTTTATATTATTTTTTTGGACTAACCTATTAACCGGAGGCCCAACCCAAATTGTTGTTTTTTTGCCTGTTTCAGTGTTTCGCAGAAAAAGAATATCAAATGGAGTCCAAACGGAATGAAACCTTCGGGAGAGTTATTTTTGGAACAAACGCAATCCAGGAGACCTGGAGTGGACGTCAAGAGGCAAACGAGGAAGCGACGAGGCAGGAGGGCCGCCCCAGGGGGGTGGGTGCGCCCCCACCCTCATGGGCCCCTCGTGGCTCCCCTGACTGACTTCCTTCGCCTATATATATCTACATACCCTGAAAACATCCAGGAGCACCATGAAACCCTATTTCCACCCCTGCAACCTTCTGTACCCGTGAGATCCCATCTTGGAGCCTTTTCCGGCGCTCCGCCGGAGGGGGAATCTATCGTGGAGGTCTTCTACATCAACGCCAAAGCCTCTCCGATGAAGTGTGAGTTGTTTACCACAGACCTTTGGGTCAATAGTTATTAGCTAGATGACTTCTTCTCTCTCTTTGAATCTCAATACAATGTTCTCCTCGATCTTCTTGGAGATCTATTCGATGTAACTCTTTTTGTTGTGTGTTTGTCGAGATCCGATGAATTGTGGGTTCATGATCAAGTTTATCTATGAGAAATATTTGAATCTCCTCTGAATTCTTTTATGCATGATTGATTATCTTTGCAAGTCTCTTCGAATTATCAATTTGGAATGTGGATAGAATTTCTCTTGATGTTGATTCTTTGAAACTTAGATCTATTCCACCTAAGCATGATATCAATGAGTCTCTCCAATCCATGAGAATTTCCATTGATGAGTGCAAAGAAAGAACCGCTAGAATGCGTGCTAAGAAAGATTGCTTTGTAAGAGCGTGTTCTTCTAGTTTTCATGATAATAATGATGAAGATCTAAAAGTGATTGACATGTCCCGTATTAAATCTTTGTTTTGCAATATGAATCTTGATAATGATGGGACTAGAGATGAATCAGCTTTAGTTAAAAGGCGTCCAAATGATTCAGAGTTTTTAGATCTTGATGCAAAATTTGGTAAAACTCAGATTGGAGAGGTTAAAACTTTACATAGCAATGAACCCACTATTTTGGATTTCAAGGAATTTAATTATGATAATTGTTCTTTAATAGATTGTATTTCCTTGTTGCAACCCGTGTTAAATTCTCCTCGTGCTTATTGCCAAAATAAAGCTTTTACTAAACATATCGTTGATGCTTTAATGCAATCTTATGAAGAAAAAACTTGAATTAGAAGTTTCTACCCCTAGAAAACTTTATGATGAGTGGGAACCTACTATTAAAATTAAAATTAAAGATCATGAATGCTATGCTTTGTGTGATTTGGGTGCTAGTGTTTCCATGATTCCAAAAAATGTATGTGATGTGCTAGGTTTCCGTGAATTTGATGATTGCTCTTTAAACTTGCACCTTGCGGATTCCACCATTAAGAAACCTATGGGAAGGATTAGTAATGTTCTTATTGTTGCAAATAGGATTATGTGCCCATAGATTTTATCGTTCTTGATACAGATTGCAATATTTCATGTCCTATTATTCTTGGTGGACCTTTCCTTAGAACGATTGGTGCAATTATTGATATTAAAGAAGGAAATATTAGATTCCAATTTCCATTAAGGAAAGGCATGGAACACTTTCCTAGGAAGAAAGTCAAATTACCTTATGAATCTATTAAGACAGCCACTTATGAGTTGAATACCAAAGATGGCAATACTTAGATCTTTTCTCGCTTTTATGCCTAGCTAGGGGCGTTAAACGATAGCGCTTGTTGGGAGGCAACCCAATTTTATTTTTGTTCCTTGCTTTTTGTTCCTGTTTAGTATTAAATAATTCATCTAGCCTCTGGTTACATGTGGTTTTATGTTTTAATTAGTGTTTGTGCCAAGTAGAACCTATAGGATCATCTTGGCCGATAGTTAATTTGATCTTGCTGAAAAACAGAAACTTTTGCGCGCACGAGAATAATTTTAATAAATCACAAAAACGTGATTTTTAGTTGATTATTTTTGAAGTAGATTAATAGACAAATCTCCTAGGACTTCCTATTTTGGTAGGATTTGTAGAGTTCTAGAAGTATTTGAAAGTTACAGATTGCTACAGACTGTTCTGTTTTTGACAGATTCTGTTTTTCGTGTGTTGTTTGCTTATTTTTATGAATCTATGGCTAGTATCGGGGGGTATGAACCATAGAGAAGTTGGAATACAGTAGGTTTAACACCAATATAAATAAATAATGAGTTAATTACAGTACCTTAAAGTGGTCGTTTTCTTTCTTGCACTAACGGAGCTCATGAGATTTTCTGTTGAGTTTTGTGTTGTGAAGTTTTCAAGTTTTGGGTAAAGATTTGATGGATTATGGAATAAGGAGTGGAAAGAGCCTAAGCTTGGGCATGCCCAAGGCACCCCAACGTAAAATTCAAGGACAACCAAAAGCCTAAGCTTGGGGATGCCCCGGAAGGCATCCCCTCTTTCGTCTTCGTCTATCAGTAACTTTACTTGGAGCTATATTTTTATTCACCACATGATATGTGTTTTGCTTGGAGCGTCTTGTATGATATGTGTATTTGCTTTTTAGTTTACTACAATAATACTTCCTTTACACACCTTTTGGGAGAGACACACATGAATCGGAATTTATTAGAATACTCTATGTGCTTCACTTATATCTTTTGAGCTAGATAATTTTGCTCTAGTGCTTCACTTATATCTTTTTAGAGCAAGGCGGTGGTTTTATTTTTTAGAGAAAGGCGGTGGTTTTATTTTGAGAGTCCTTTAGAACAGCATGGTATTTTATTTGTTTATAAAATTAGTCCTAATATGATGGGCATCCAAGTTGGGTATAATAAAAACTATCATAGAAAGTGCATTGAATACTATGAGAAATTTGATGCTTGATAATTGTTTTGAGATATAAATGTGGTAATGTTAGAGTCATGCTAGTTGGGTAATTATGAAATTGATAAATACTTGTGTTAAATTTGGCAAGTCCTGTAGCATGCACGTATGGTGAACGTTGTGTGACAAATTTGTAGCATGGGGTGTTCTTTGATTGCCTTCCTTATGAGTGGAGGTCGGGATCGCGCGATGGTTAATTCCTACCAAACCTTCCCCTCGGAGCATGCGCAGTAGTACTTTCCTTCAAGGGCTAATAAACTTTTGCAATAAGTATACGAGTTCTTTATAACTAATGTGAGTCCATGGATTATACGCACTCTTACCCTTTCATCATTGCTAGCCTCTATGGTACCGTGCATTGCCCTTTCTCACCTTGAGACTTGGTGCAAACTTCACCGGTGCATCCAAACCCCGTGATATGATATGCTCTATCACACATAAACCTCCTTATATGTTTGTCACGCCCAATATGCGACCCTATCCAAAAGGAACTCAAAGGTCCCACCAAGGATAGACCCACATATTGAAACGCTTTTGCAAGGTGGATATCATTACATCAACATTACATAATAGATGGGGATACATACATAAGGCATACAATGCCACACGAATACAACATCACAATACATAGGAGCATCATCCGACTACGGATGAAACACAAACAGAAACTCAAATGACATCCACCCTGCTAGCCCAGGCTGCCAACCTGGAACCTATCCCTTGATCGAAGAAGCAGAAGAAGAACTCAACGCAAGCAAACATCGCTCTCGCATCATGATCATCGCATAACCTGTACCTGCAACTGTTGTTGTAGTAATCTGTGAGCCACGAGGACTCAGCAATCCCATTACCATGGGTATCAAGACTAGCAAAGCTTAAAGGGAAAGGAAGGGGTCAAGTGGTGAGGCTGCAGCAGCGACTAAGCATATATGGTGGCTAACATACGCAAATAAGAGCGAGAAGAGAGCAAAAGGAATGGTCGTGAAGCTAGCAATGATCAAGAAGTGATCCTGAACTCCTACTTATGTCAAACATAACTCAGAAACCGTGTTCACTTCCCGGACTCTGCCGAAAAGAGACCATCACGGCTACACACGCGGTTGATGCGTTTTAATTCGTATCTGGTGTCAAGTTATCTACAACCGGACATTAACAAATTCCCATCTGCCTATAACCACAGGCACGACTTTCGAAAGATTATACCGTGCAGGGGTGTCCCAACTTAGCCCATGACAAGCTCTCGCGATCAACGAAGGAATAGACCTTCTCCCAGGAAGACCCGATCAGACTCGGAATCCCGGTTTACAAGACATTTCGACAATGGTAAAACAAGACCAGCAAAGCCGCCCGATGCACCGACAAATCCCGATAGGAGCTGCACATATCTCGTTCTCACGGCAACACCGGATGAGACTAGCTACGAGTAAAACCAACCCTCAAGTTGCCCCGAGGTGGCCCCGCAGGCAGCTCAGTTCAGACCAACACTTAGACAAGCACTGGCCCGGGGGGCTAAAATAAAGATGACCCTCGGGTTGGCCGACCCAAGGGAAAGGGGTAGGTGGTGGTGAGGCAAATGGTAAAACCAAGGTTGGGCCTTGCTGGAGGAGTTTTATTCTAAGCGAACTGTCAAGGGGGTCCCATAAATCACCCGACCGCGTAAGGAAGGCAAAATCCGGGAACATAACACTGGTATCACGAAAACTACGGCGGCAAGAGTGGAACAAAACACCAGGCATAAGGCCGAGTCTTCCACCCTTTACCAAGTATATAGATGCATTAATAATATAAGAGATATTGTGATATCCCAACCAAAATTCTGTCCGCCATGGAGCAATCTTCAACTTCACCTGCATCTAACAATGCAATAAGAGGGGCTAAGCAAAGCGGTAACATAGCCAAACAACGGTTTGCATAGGAAAGGTGTCAAAGGTTAGAGGTTCAAGGCAATATGGGAGGCTTAATGAGCAAAAGATAGGTAACGCAGCAAAGCGATAGAACGAAGCAACTAGCATAGCAATGATAGTAGTGAGATCCAGGGTAGCGGTCATCTTGCCTGAAATCCCACAAGGAAGAAGAACGAGTCCATGAAGAAGACGAACGGATGAAGCCACGAAGACGAACCAAGCATAGACAAACGAGTCCTCACGATCGCAACGAAACAGGAACTATCGAGAAGAAGCACACAACAAGGTAAACACACCACACATGAACATGACATGATGCACAACAATCATGATGCATGAAAAAGCTACATGAAGCTACTCATGGCAAGAGATGATGCAAACAAGAACAACACATCAAGGCAAGTTTAAACGAGGCCGGGAACAACATATAACAATTCCGGTAAGTCCTCATATGCAAATTTCGGAATTTTTCCATATCTGAATAAACCTTATGTTCAAGTTGTTAAACAGCAAGTTAAGATGCACCAAGATGATCTACACGAGATTCTAGTCAAGTTACATATAAAGTTCATTTGATTCGGAGCTACGGCCTAGAAGATATGAGCAAAACAAGTTAAACATGGCATTGATGCAAAATGCACCCAAACATCAAGCAAACACCTCAAAACAAGGATGCAACATTATAATATGAAGCTACATGCAAAATCAAGCAAGTTTCATATAGAGCACACTCAAAACGGAGCAACGGTTCAACACACACACATGAAACAAGTTTAAAGGACAAGCTGTCCAAAACAGCAACTAGGCATATTGCAAGCATCAAAACAACATGCTACAACACCTCAACATAATAACAAAAGGCATGGGCATGATGTACAGGTAAAGCATAACAAAACATGAACACTGAGCTATCTCTAGAAATCACTAGAACATGCTCAAACACACATGGTAAGATTGCAAGTAATAACAATTCCAGACTTTGCAGAAAATAACATCACGATGCAATGTTCAGAGCTATCAAACAACATGTTACAGGAACTTATAATGGCAAACAAAGGCATGGCATGATTCTACTCAAAGCATAGATCAAAAGTCCCTTACTGACCATAAGCCAAAAAGGATCAGTAAATATGATGGCACCCACGTAAACATGGCAAGTTATTATACAGATTCAAACATGGCAGAAACAGAATTATGAAGGCATGTTGGTGAGCTTGTACCACTCACTACAGAGCAATACATGGCATGGAAACACAACCAACAGTAAGAAGACATGTTGGTGTAACCAACCAAGGCAAGAACAAGTTCATAGCATGCAAGGATCAACTATAGCATCCTTGGCTAAATTGAATAACCTGTAAACAATCTGCCAGGAAACATTTTGAAGCAAAAGTAGAGCACTCAAATGACATGCTAGACTACTCCATAATTGCAACAAAGGGCAGGGATGGATAGACAATAACCACATGTTCAAAACACCCTTACTGAAGTATCTCAAAATATGCATGGATCTCTCTGTAGCATCAAGTTTACATGGCATCAAAATAACAGCAGAACAGGGACAAACAGCAACATCACGATGCCTAGTTTGCATGCTTGTGCTAGTCACCACCTTGATCACAAAAATACATGGCAAACACCACTGTAAAGAAGACATGGCATAGTTCAAAACACATGTAGACATCAACCTTATAGGATGCACACATCAGTCATGGCAAAAATGACAAATGAGCTTGTTCTGATAACAGACAACAGAAAACATTATGAAGCAATCTTACGATGATGATTCAGGCATCTAGATTACCTCAAATGAATTTGATGCAATGGAATGAAATGATGTACTCGTTGAGTTGAACAATTTGACATATTACACGCACGAAACGGAGCTACGGATGCAAAGATACAACATGACGAACATGGCATCAAAATACTAGAATCTGTGGACTTAGCAGAATTATACCCTCGCGAAAAGTCAACCTGGGACGAGACGGAGCGGGACGGAGGGATCCGGGTCGCGGGACGGTGTTTGGATGGTGGGATGGGTGGATCTGATCCACCCATCGATGGATCCGGCCGGAGGAGCTCCGGCGAGCTATTCCGGCGACGGCGGCGAGGCGAAGGGCGGCGAAGGCACCGCGGCCTCCGGCGAGACGGCGCACTCCGGCGGCCGGAGTTGCAGGCGCCGCAGGATGGGGCGGAGGACGGGCACAACGACGAAGGCCGGCGGGCGACGGAGGCCTGCGGGCGGCGAAGGCCGGCAGCGGGGCGCCGCAGATCGAGGCGAGGTCGGCGGCGATGAGGAGGCGGCAGAGGGCAGATGGGCGGCGAGGCCGCGGCCGGACGGGGCCGGCGGCGGCTCCGGGCGCCGGCGGCGGGGAGCCGGGCCGCGTGGCGGCCGGCTGTGGCAGCGCGGAGCGGGGCCGCGCTCGGGCGGCGGCGGGCACGGCGGCGGGCGCGGCGGCGCCGGGGCGAGGCGCGGGCCGGACGGGCGGCGGCGCGCGGCTGCGCGGGATGGGCCCCGCGGGCCCGATCCGGGCCCGGCGGGCCTGGCGCGGGGCAGACGGCGGCGGGGCGACGTGGCGCGTCGCGGTTGGCCGAGGGGAGGTGGCTGGACATGTCCGACGGCTGGACGGACATGCCCGGTGCGCGGAGAGGGGATTTTTAGGGTTTCGGGAGGAAACATCCGCGAATTTCGGGGGGGAGGGGCATATTTATAGATAGAGGGAGCTAGGAGAGTCCAAATGAGGAGCGATTTTTGCCCACACAATCGTGATCGAACGACCGAGAGCATGGAGGGGAGTTTGCTGGGTTTTGGGCCACTTTGGAAAGGTGTTGGGCTGAAAAGAGAAAGAGGCTTTTACGGTTACCCGGTTAACTGTTGGAGGACCAAACGACCTCCGAATGGCCCGAAACTTGACAGGCGGTCTACCGGTGCTATACCAAGGCCGCTTGACAAGCCTTGGTCCATTCCGAGAACGTTTAACACCCGCTCACAATGAGAGACGAAAGGGGAACGCCGGAGGGCATAGGAGCGCCGAATTGCAAAACGGACCACGGGGAAAAGGCTCGGATGCATGAGACGAACACGTATGCAATGCAATGCACATGATGACATGATAAAATGCAACACGTAAGCAAATGACATGGCAAACAACAACGAATAACTGGCAGACACCTGGCGCATCGAATCCAGGGCGTTACAACACTCCTCCACTAACAAGAGATCTCGTCCCGAGATCTTAAGACCGAGATGGAAGGGAAAAAAGGGATGAGGTGAAACAAGAACTGAAGAGAATAAGCAAATAATCGAGAGCACTTGAGAAGAAGAGAGGAACGACGAGATTGACGAGAATCGAAAGCTCACGGAATCAGATAGACGATGAAACCACTCCGGTTAGAACAAGATGAGAAACGAATAAGACTGAAAGGATTTAGGTAGCACTCCGGTTGAAAATGGAAGGAAAAGAACATGAACTTCACACGAAGAGATGGCACTTGACGAGATGAACAATGCAATACCTCCGGAAGAATTGAAAGAATGGAATGAAAAGAACTTAGAAGGAAGGATTGAACGGATTTGAATATTTGAGAAGAACGAAGAAATGCAAAACTCCACTTCAGAAGAAAATGAAGAATTATTGCACTTCGAGACGCGAGAAGAAAAGATACTTGAACTCCACCGACAAAATCTTGATGAACTCTTGAAGAAAGAATTAAATCATGAAGAACCACCATGAAGAACTCCGATTTCAAAAGATGATGATATAGAATGAAGGATGAAAGAATAAGATGAGCCTTGCGATGATTTAGATGGAGGTTCCGACAAAATAGCCGAGGAAAATTTGAACTCCGGAAAAGAAAAGATGGAGAACACTTGGAATTAGAATTTATTCATCAAGAACAAACTCCGAAGGAAGGGATTACTCACTTGGATGAAATAAGAATAAGATTTATTGTATGCTTATCCTTCATCAAATTAAATTGATGACAAGCAATGGATTTTGCATACCACTTATTCTTCTTGAAAAGGATTGAGAAGTGACATGTCGCAAACTTGAGAAGGTCTTCATGAACCACCGGTAGGATTGGAAAGAACAAATGGATTAAAAAATGATAATCAAGGAAAAAGAATCTTGAATGAACCACCGTAAGAATTCGAAATTGACTGATGAAAGAGAATGAATCTCCGAGAAGAATTAGAAGAACCAATATGCTTGATGGGATTTAGATGGAAAAGAACAAAGAGATCATGGGCTGATTAAAGAACACTTGAACGAAGCACCGGTATAACTGGATAACGGTAGCTGAAATGATGGCCTCCGGTGAAAAGAAATGGAGAAACAACTCCTGACAAACTCCGGATGGGTAAGAAAGAATATCTGACAAACTGAAATAATTCGAGAGGATGATATGAAGCTAGAACCACGAAACTTCGAGAGAACGGGCAAGATTTAGAGGAAAAACTCTTCTTTGGTCTTCAAATGACGACGAGAAACACCTCCAAAATAACTGAGGTACTCCGGTAGAACGAAAAACGAAAAGGTTGAGCCTACAATGAAATGATTTGAAGTCGATCTTGGAAAGGCATCTGACTAATGAAATCATACTTGCGTCAGACTTGAAAAGAATTTGAGAAAAACTCTGGGGAAAATTAGAAGAGTCAGGTAAGATCTTGGGAAAAGAACTGTGGGTTAGGGCCCACTGAAGAGAAAACACCGTTGAAAAAGGATCATGAACATATAGATGAAGCGCGGGAACAATTGAAATATTTGAATGAGGTGACAACCTCGAATTAATTAGAACACAAACGAATCTCCTGAGATGTCTTGAACACTCCGGAAGGATAAACTGGCAAGAGACGAACGAGCAGGGAAAACACTTGAGCCGAGGGAAAGAATATGATCACCCGAAAAACTTGAATTGAGTCCACCGGAGAAGAAAATGAGATGAAGAATGTCAAACGAGACGAGAATTCACCGGTTGAAACTATTGACGAAGGACTGAAGGGTTCCGCACGAATGAAATACATGGTCGAGAGAGAGACAGACTCCTAGAAGAAAAAGGGTGGGAGGGCGGGAAAAACAAAAGCAACTTGGAAGGGGAAATCGACGAATAACTGGAAGAGAAAACACCGGTTGAAATCATTGAGGAAAGAAAGCAAAGATTTCGCACGAGCAGGATGGATACTTGATTACGGACTCTGGTTCCGAGAAGAAGAACAGGGTGGGCTGGTGGGAAAAAGAAAACAACTGAGGATTGAACTCAAAGATGAAGAGGCTCGAGTCGACTTGACGAGAAATGCACCGGATGAAAAGAGCTGAGAACCAACGATCGAAAAACCAACTGCGTGACCCTAAAGAAAAATTTGAAGGGGAAGAGGAGTAATTCAAAACACCTATGTCAAGATTCCTTACCAGAGCGATGAAGGGACTGAGGAGTAAAAAGAATTCCTAATCTCCGGTATAACTAGACTCTGAAAAACAATTTTCTTCTAGACTCAACATCGGCCAAACTACACGATCAATAAAGGGGGCTCCTAGGGTCGGTCGAGGCTCTGATACCAACTTGTCACGCCCAATATGCGACCCTATCCAAAAGGAACTCGAAGGTCCCACCAAGGATAGACCCGCATATTGATATGCTTTTGCAAGGTGGATATCATTACATCAACATTACATAATAGATGGGGATACATACATAAGGCATACAATGCCACACGAATACAACATCACAATACATAGGAGCATCATCCGACTACGGATGAAACACAAACAGAAACTCAAACGACATCCACCCTGCTAGCCCAGGCTGCCGACCTGGAACCTGTCCCTTGATCGAAGAAGCAGAAGAAGAACTCAACGCAAGCAAACATCGCTCTCGCGTCATGATCATCGCATAACCTGTACCTGCAACTATTGTTGTAGTAATCTATGAGCCACGAGGACTCAGCAATCCCATTACCATGGGTATCAAGACTAGCAAAGCTTAAAGGGAAAGGAAGGGGTCAAGTGGTGAGGCTGCAGCAGCGACTAAGCATATATGGTGGCTAACATACGCAAATAAGAGCGAGAAGAGAGCAAAAGGAATGGTCATGAAGCTAGCAATGATCAAGAAGTGATCCTGAACTCCTACTTACGTCAAACATGACTCAGAAACCGTGTTCACTTCCCGGACTCCGCCGAAAAGAGACCATCACGGCTACACACGCGGTTGATGCGTTTTAATTCGTATCTGGTGTCAAGTTATCTACAACCGGACATTAACAAATTCCCATCTGCCTATAACCGCAGGCACGGCTTTCGAAAGATTATACCCTGCAGGGGTGTCCCAACTTAGCCCATGACAAGCTCTCGCGATCAACGAAGGAATAGACCTTCTCCCAGGAAGACCCGATCAGACTCGGAATCCCAGTTTACAAGACATTTCGACAATGGTAAAACAAGACTAGCAAAGCCGCCCGATGCGCTGACAAATTCCGATAGGAGCTGCACATATCTCGTTCTCAGGGCAACACCGGATGAGACTAGCTACGAGTAAAACCAACTCTCAAGTTGCCCCGAGGTGGCCCCGCAGGGAGCTCAGTTTGGACCAACACTTAGACAAGCACTGGCCCGGGGGGGGGGGGCTAAAATAAAGATGACCCTCGGGTTGGCCGACCCAAGGGAAAGGGGTAGGTGGTGGTGAGGCAAATGGTAAAACCAAGGTTGGGCCTTGCTGGAGGAGTTTTATTCAAAGCGAACTGTCAAGGGGGTCCCATAAATCACCCGACCGCGTAAGGAACGCAAAATCCGGGAACATAACACCGGTATGACGGAAACTAGGGCGGCAAGAGTGGAACAAAACACCAGGCATAAGGCCGAGTCTTCCACCCTTTACCAAGTATATAGATGCATTAATAATATAAGAGATATTGTGATATCCCAACCAAAATCCTGTCCGCCATGGAGCAATCTTCAACTTCACCTGCAGCTAACAACGCTATAAGAGGGGCTAAGCAAAGCGGTAACATAGCCAAAAAATGGTTTGCATAGGAAAGGTGTCAAAGGTTAGAGGTTCAAGGCAATATGGGAGGCTTAATGATCAAAAGATAGGTAACGCAACAAAGCGATAGAACGAAGCAACTAGCATAGCAATGATAGTAGTGAGATCCAGGGTAGCGGTCATCTTGCCTGAAATCCTGCAAGGAAGAAGAACGAGTCCATGAAGAAGACGAACGGATGAAGCCACGAAGACGAACCAAGCGTAGACGAACGAGTCCTCACGATCGCAACGAAACAGGAACTATCGAGAAGAAGCACACAACAAGGTAAACACACCACACATGAACATGATATGATGCACAACAAGCATGATGCATGAAAAATCTACATGAAGCTACTCATGGCAAGAGATGATGCAAACAAGAACAACACATCAAGGCAAGTTTAAACGAGGCCGGGAACAACATATAACAATTCCGGTAAGTCCTCATATGCAAATTTTGGAATTGGTCCAGATCTGAATAAACCTTATGTTCAAGTTGTTAAACAGCAAGTTAAGATGCACCAAGATGATCTACACGAGATTCTAGTCAAGTTACATATAAAGTTCATTTGATTCGAAGCTACGGCCTAGAAGATATGAGCAAAACAAGTTAAACATGGCATTGATGCAAAATGCACCCAAACATCAAGCAAACACCTCAAAACAAGAATGCAACATGATAATATGAAGCTACATGCAAAATCAAGCAAGTTTCATATAGAGCACACTCAAAATGGAGCAACGGTTCAACACACACACATGAAACAAGTTTAAAGGACAAGCTGTCCAAAACAGCAACTAGGCATATTGCAAGCATCAAAACAACATGCTACAGCACCTCAACATAATAACAAAAGGCATGGGCATGATGTACAGGTAAATCATAACAAAACATGAACACTGAGCTATCTCTAGAAATCACTAGAACATGCTCAAACACACATGGTAAGATTGCAAGTAATAACAATTCCAGACTTTGCAGAAAATAACATCACGATGCAATGTTCAGAGCTATCAAACAACATGTTACAGGACTTAGAATGGAAAACAAAGGAATGGCATGATTCTACTCAAAGCATATATCAAAAGTCCCTTACTGACCATAAGCCAAAAATGATCAGAAAATATGATGGCACCCACGTAAACATGGCAAGTTATTATACAGATTCAAACATGGCAGAAACAGAATTATGAAGGCATGTAGGTGAGCTTGTACCACTCACTATAGAGCAATACATGGCATGGAAACGCAACCAACAGTAAGAAGACATGTTGGTGTAACCAACCAAGGCAAGAACAAGTTCATAGCATGCAAGGATCAACTATAGCATCCTTGGCTAAATTGAATAACATGTAAACAATCTGCGAGGAAACATTTTGAAGCAAAAGTAGAGCACTCAAATGACATGCTAGAGTACTCTATAATTGCAACAAAGGGCAGGGATGGATAGACAATAACCACATGTTCAAAACACCCTTACGGAAGTATCTCAAAATATGTATGGATCTCTCTGTAGCATCAAGTTTACATGACATCAAAATAACAGCAGAACAGGGACTAAAACAGCAACATCACGATGCCTAGTTTGCATGCTTGTGCTAGTCACCACCTTGATCACAAAAATACATGGCAAACACCACTGTAAAGAAGACATGGCATAGTTCAAAACACATGTAGACATCAACCTCATAGGATGCACACATCAATCATGGCAAAACTGACAAATGAGCTCGTTCTGATAACAGACAACAGAAAACATTATGAAGCACTCTTACAATGATGATTCAGGCATATAGATGACCTCAAATGAATATGATGCAATGGAATGAAATTATGTACTCGTTGAGGCGAACAATTTGACATATTACACGCACGAAATGGATCTACGGATGCAAAGATACAACATGACGAACATGGCATGAAAATACTGGAATCTGGGGACTTAGCAGAATTATACCCTCGCGAAAAGTCAACCCGGGACGAGACGGAGCGGGACGGAGGGATCCGGGTCGCGGGACGGTGTTTGGATGGTGGGATGGGTGGATCTGATCCACCCATCGATGTATCCGGCTGGAGGAGCTCCGGCGAGCTATTCCGGCGACGGCGGGGAGGCGAAGGGCGGCGGAGGCACCGCGGCCTCCGGCGAGGCGGCGCACTCCGGCGGCCGGAGTTGCAGGCGCCGCGGGATGGGGCGGAGGACAGGCGCAGCGACAAAGGCCGGCGGGCGTCGGAGGCCTGCGGGCGGCGGAGGCCGGCGGCGGGGCGCCGCAGATCGAGGCGAGGTCGGCGATGATGAGGAGGCGGCGGAGGGCGGACGGGCGGCGAGGCCGCGGCCGGGCGGGGCCGCCGGCGGCTCCGGGCGCCGGCAGCGGGGAGCCGGGCCGCGGGGCGGCCGGCGCGGTAGCGCCGGGGCGAGGCGCGGGCCGGACGGGCGGCGGCGCGCGACAGCGCGGGATGGGCCCCGCGGGCTCGATCCGGGCCCGGCGGGCCTGGCGCGGGGCAGACGGCGGCGGGGCGACGTGGAGCGTCGCGGTTGGCCGAGGGGAGGCGGCTGGACATGTCCGGCGGCTGGACGGACATGCCCGGTGCGCGGAGAGGGGATTTTTAGGGTTCCGGGAGGAAACATCCGCGAATTTTGGGGGGGGGGAGGGGCATATTTATAGATAGAGGGAGCTAGGAGAGTCCAAATGAGGAGCGGTTTTCGCCCACACGATCGTGATCGAACGACCGAGTGCATGGAGGGGAGTTTGCTGGGTTTTGGGCCACTTTGGAAAGGTGTTGGGCTGCAAAGAGAAAGAGGCTTTTACGGTTACCCGGTTAACCGTTGGAGTACCAAACGACCTCCGAATGGCACGAAACTTGACAGGCGGTCTACCGGTGCTATACCAAGGCCGCTTGACAAGCCTCGGTCCATTCCGAGAACGTTTAACACCCGCTCACAATGAGAGACGAAAGGGGAACGCTGGAGGGCATAGGAGCACCGGATTGCAAAACGGACCACGGGGAAAAGGCTCGGATGCATGAGACGAACACGTATGCAATGCAATGCACATGATGACATGATAAAATGCAACGCGTAAGCAAATGACATGGCAAACAACGACGAATAACTAGCAGACACCTGGCGCATCGAATCCGGGGCGTTACAATGTTCCTCAAAACAGCCACCATACCTACCTATTATGGCATTTCCATAGCTATCCCGAGATATATTGGCATGCAACTTTCCACCGTTCCATTTATTATGACACGCTCCATCATTGTCATATTGCTTTTGCATGATCATGTAGTTGACATCGTATTTGTGGCAAGGCCACCTTTATAATTCTTTCATACATGTCGCTCTTGATTCATTGCATATCCCAGTACACCGCCGGAGGCATTCACATAGAGTCATATTTTGTTCTAAGTATTGAGTTCTTATTCTTGAGTTGTAAATAAATAAAAGTGTGATGATCTTCATTGTTAGAGCATTGTCCCAAGTGAGGAAAGGATGATGGAGACTATGATTCCCCCATAAGTCGGGATGAGACTCCGGACTTTATGAAAAATAAAAGAGGCCAAAGAAGCCCAAATAAAAAAAGAGAGGCCAAAGAAGCCCACCAAAATTAAAAAAAATGAGAGAAAAAGAGAGAAGGCACAATGTTACTATCCTTTTTCCACACTTGTGCTTCAAAGTAGCACCATGATCTTCATGATAGAGTCTCTCCTATGTTGTCACTTTCATATACTAGTGGGAAATTTTCATTATAGAACTTGGCTTGTATATTCCAATGATGGGCTTCCTCAAAATGCCCTAGGTCTTCGTGAGCAAGCAAGTTGGATGCACACCCACTTAGTTTCTTTTGTTGAGCTTTCATACATTTATAGCTCTAGTGCATCCGTTGCATGGCAAATCCCTACTCCTCGCAGTGACATCAATTGATGGGCATATCCATAGCCCGTTGATTAGCCGCGTCGATGTGAGACTTTCTCCTTTTTTGTCTTCTCCACACAACCTCCATCATCATATTCTGCTCCACCCATAGTGCTATATCCATGGCTTACGCTCATGTATTGCGTGGGAGTTGAAAAAAAAAGCTGAAGCGTGTTAAAAAGTATGAACCAATTGCTTGGCTGAAACCGGGGTTGTGCTTGATGGGAGTATTTTGTGTGACGAAAATGAAGCATAGCCTAACTATATGATTTTGTAGGGATAAGCTTTCTTTGGCTATGTTATTTCGATAAGACATGATTACTTGTTAGTATGCTTGAAGTATTACTATTTTTATGTTAATATGAACTTTTATTTTGAATCATTTGGATCTAAACATTCATGCCACAATAAAGAAAGTTACATTGAGAAATATGCTAGTTAGCATTCCACATCAAAAATTCTGTTTTTATCATTTACCTACTTGAGGACGAGCAGGAATTAAGCTTGGGGATGCTTGATACGTCTCCAACATATCTATAGTTTTTGATTGTTCCATGCTATTATATTATCTGTTTTGGATGTTTATGGGCTTTATTATACACTTTTATATTATCTTTGGGACTAACCTATTAACCAGAGGCCCAGCCCAAATTGCTGTTTTTTTGCCTATTTCAGTGTTTCGCAGAAAAGGAATATCAAACGGAGTCCAAACGGAGTGAAACCTTCGGGAGAGTTATTTTTTGAACAAACGCAATCCAGGAGACTTGGAGTGGTCGTCAAGAAGCAAACGAGGAAGCCACGAGGCAGGAGGGCGTGCCCCCCACCCTCGTGGCCCCCTTGTGGCTCCCCTGACTGACTTCCTTTGTCTATATATATCTACATACCCTGAAGACATCCAGGAGCACCACGAAACCCTATTTCCACCGCCGCAACCTTCTGTACCCGTGAGATCCCATCTTGGAGCCTTTTACGGTGCTCCGCCGGAGCGGGAATCGGTCATGGAGGGCTTCTACATCAACGCCAAAGCCTCTCCGATGAAGTGTGAGTAGTTTACCATAGACCTTCGGGTCCATAGTTATTAGCTAGATGGATTCTTCTCTCTCTTTGAATATCAATACAATGTTCTCCTCGATCTTCTTGGAGATCTATTCGATGTAACTCTTTTTGCGGTGTGTTTGTCGAGATCCGATGAATTGTGGGTTTTTGATCAAGTTTATCTATGAGAAATATTTGAATCTCCTCTGAATTCTTTTATGTATGATTGGTTATCTTTGCAAGTCTCTTCAAATTATCAGTTTTGTTTGGCCTACTAGATTGATCTTTCTTGCAATGGGAGAAGTGCTTAGCTTTGGGTTCAATCTTGCGATGTCCTTTCTCAGTGACAGCAGGGGCAGCAAGGCACGTATTGTATTGTTGCCATCGAGGATAAAAAGATGGGGTTTATATCATATTGCTTGAGTTTATCCCTCTACATCATGTCATCTTGCCTAATGCGTTACTCTGTTCTTATGAACTTAATACTCTAGATGCATGCTGGATAGCGGTCGATGTGTGGAGTAATAGTAGTAGATGCAGAATCGTTTCGATCTACTTGTCACGGACGTGATGCCTATATACATGATCATGCTTAGATATTATCATAACTATGCACTTTTCTATCAATTGCTCGACAGTAATTTGTTCACCCACCGTAATACTTATGCTATCTTGAGAGAAGCCACTAGTGAAACCTATGGCCCCGGGTCTATTTTCCATCATATAAGTTTACGATCTATTTTATTTTACAATCTTTACTTTCCAATCTTTATCATAAAAATACCAAAAAAATTATCTTATTATTATCTCTATCAGATCTCACTTTCGCAAGTGGCCGTGAAGGGATTGACAACCCCTTTATCGCGTTGGTTCCGAGGTTCTTATTTGTTTGTGTAGGTACGAGGGATTTGCATGTAGCCTCCTACTGGATTGATACCTTTGGTTCTCCAAAACCGAGGGAAATACTTTCGCTACTTTGCTGCATCACCCTTTCCTCTTCAAGGGAAAACCAACGCAGTGCTCAAGAGGTAGCACTTATTTAACGTGAATGCAGACGTCTCTATAGCATAACCCCAAAATGATAGTGGTAAATCAGTAAGAGACATCATAGATCGCACCATATCTAATAAAATGCGGTTACGATGTTCAGACACATCATTACCATGTGGTGTTCCGGGTGGCGTGAGTTGTGAAATTATTCCGCATTGTTTCAAATGAAGACCAAACTCGTAACTCAAATATTCTCCTCCACCGGAGAAACTTTATTTTCTTGTTACGATGATTTCCCACTTCACTCTGAAATTCTTTGAACTTTTCAAATGTTTCAGACTTATGTTTCATCAAGTAGATATACCCATATCTCCTCAAGTCATCTGTGAAGGTGAGAAAATAACGATACCCGCCGTGAGCCTCAATATTCATCGGACCACATACATCAGTATGTATGATTTCCAATATATTGTTGCTCACTCCATTGTTCCAGAGAACGGAGTTTTATTCATATTGCCCATGAGGCATGGTTCACAAGTACCAAGTGATTCATAATCAAGTGATTCCAAAAGTCCATCATAATGGAGTTTCTTCATGCGCTTTACACCAATATGACCCAAACGGCAGTGCCACAAATAAGTTGCACTATCATTATCAACTCTGCATCTTTTGGCTTCAATATTATGAATATGTGTGTCACTACTATCGACATTCAATAAAAATAGACCACTCTTCAAGGGTGCATGCCCATAAAAGATATTACTCATATAAATAGAACAACCATTATTCCCGGATTTAAATGAATAACCATATCCATCAAACAAGATCTAGATATAATGTTCATGCTCAATGCTGGCACCAAATAACAATTATTCAGGTCTAAAACTAATCCCGAAGGTAGATGTAGAGGTAGCATGCCGACAACGATCACATCGACTTTGGAACCATTTCCTACATGCATCGTCACCTCGTCCTTAGCCAATCTTCGCTTAATCCGTAGTCCCTGTTTCGAGTTGCAAATATTAGCAACAGAACCAGTATCAAATACTCAGGCACTGCTGCAAGCATTAGTAAGGTACACATCAATAACATGTATATTACGTATACCTTTGTTCACCTTGCCATCCTTCTTATCCGCCAAATACTTGGGGAAGTTCCGCTTCCAGTGACCAGTCTCTTTGCAGTAGAAGCACCCAGTCTCAGGCTTAGGTCCAGACTTGGGCTTCTGCACTTGAGCGGAAACTTGCTTGCCGTTCTTCTTGAAGTTCCCCTTCTTCCCTTTACGCTTTTTCTTGAAACTGGTGGTCTTGTTGACCATCAACACTTGATGCTCCTTCTTGATTTCTACCTCCGCAGCCTTTAGCATTGCAAAGAGCTCGGGAATTGTCTTGTTCATCCCTTGCATATTATAGTTCATCAGGAAGCTCTTGTAGCTTGGTGGTAGTGATTGAAGAATTCTGTCAATGACACTATCATCAGGAAGATTAACTCCCAGTTGAATCAAGTGATTGTTATACCCAGACATTTTGAGTATATGTTCACTGACAGAACTATTCTCCTCCATCTTGCAGCTATAGAACTTATTCGAGACTTCATATATCTCAATCCGGGCATTTGCTTGAAATATTAACTTCAACTCCTGAAACATCTCATATGCTCCATGACGTCTAAAACGTCATTGAAGTCCCGGTTCTAAGCCGTAAAGCATGGCACACTGAACTATCGAGTAGTCATCAGCTTTGCTCTGCCAGACATTCACAATGTCTGGCGTTGCTCCTGCAGCAGGTCTTGCACCTAGCGGTGCTTCCAGGACGTAATTCTTCTGTGCAGCAATGAGGATAATCCTCAAGTTGTCCGTGTAATTTCTTCCATCATATTTCAACTTAGCTTTCTCTAGGAACGCATTAAAATTCAACGGAACAACAACACGGGCCATCTATCTATAACAACATAGACATGCAAAAAACTATCAGGTTCTAAGTTCATGATAAATTAAAGTTCAATTAATCATATTACTTAAGAACTCCCAGTTAGATAGACATCCCTCTAATCATCCAAGCGATCACGTGATCCAAATCAACTAAACCATGTCCGATCATCACGTGAGATGGAGTAGTTTTCAATGGTGAACATCACTATGTTGATCATATCTACTATATGATTCACGCTCGACCATTCGGTCCCAGTGTTCCGAGGCCATATCTGCATATGGTAGGCTCGTCTAGTTTAACATGTGTATTCTGCGTGTGCAAAACTGGCTTGCACCCATTGTATGTGAATGTAGAGCTTATCACACCCGATCATCACGTGGTGTCTCTGCACGACGAACTTTCACAATAGTGCATACACAGGGAGAACACTTGTACCTTTAAATTTAGTGAGAGATCATCTTATAATGCTACCGTCGAACTAAGAAAAATAAGATGCATAAAAGATAAACATCACATGCAATCAATATAAGTGATATGATATGGCCATCATCATCTTGTGCCTTTGATCTCCATCTCTAAAGCACCGTCATGATCACCATTGTCACCGGCGAGACACCTTGCTCTCCATCGTAGCATCGTTATCGTCTCGCCAACTATTGTTTCTACGACTATCACTATCAATTAGTGATAAAGTAAAAACAATCACAGGGTGATTGCATTGCATACAATAAAGCGACAACCATATGGCTCCTGCCAGTTGCCGATAACTTTGTTACAAACATGATCATATCATACAATAAAATTTAGCATCATGTCTTGACCATATCACATCACAACACGCCCCACAAAAACAAGTTAGACGTCCTCTACTTTGTTGTTGCAAGTTTTACGTGGCTGCTACGGGCTGACCAAGAACCGTTCTTACCTACGCATCAAAACCACAACGATTTTCCGTCAGGTATGTGCCGTTTTAACCTTCAACAAGGACCGGGCGTAGCCACACTCGATTCAACTAAAGTTGGACAAACTGACACCCGCCAGCCACCTATGTGAGAAGCACGTCAGTAGAACTAGTCTCGCGTAAGCGTACACGTAATGTCGGCCTGGGCCGCTTCATCCAACAATACCGCCGAATCAAAGTATGACATGCTGGTAAGCAGTATGACTATTATCGCCCACAACTCACTTGTGTTCTACTCGTGCGTATAACATCTATGCATAAACCTGGCTCGAATGCCACTGTTGGGGAACATAGTAATTTCAAAAAATTTCCTACGCACGTGCAAGATCATGGTGATGCATAGCAACGAGAGGGGAGAGTGTTGTCCATGTACCCTCATAGACCGAAAGCGGAAGCGTTATGACAACGCGGTTGATGTAGTCGTATGTCTTCACGATCGACCGATCCTAGTACCGAACATACGGCACCTGCGCGATCTGCACATGTTCAACTCTGTGACGTCCCACAAACTCCGATCCAGCAAAGTGTCGAGGGAGAGTTTCGTCAGCATGACGGCGTGATGACGATGATGATGATGCTGCCAATGCAGGGCTTCGCCTAAGCACCGCAATGATATGACCAAGGTTGATTATGGTGGAGGGGGGCACCACACACGGCTAAGAGGGATCAATGATCAACTTGTGTGTCCTAGGGTGCCCCCTGCCCCCATTTATAAAAGAGCAAGGGGGAGGCCGGCGTGGCGTTGGGGCGCGCCAAGGAGAGGGGGAGTCCTCCTCCTAGTGGGACTAGGACTCCCCTTTCCTAGTCCAACTAGGAAGGAGGAAGGGGGAAGGTAGGAGAGGGAGAGAGGGAGGAAAGAGGGGGTGTCGCCCCCTCCTTGTCCAATTCAGACTCCCAAGGGGGGGGGGGCAGCCCTAGGCCCTCTCCTGTCTCTCCCACAAGGCCCATGTTGGCCCATTAGATCCCCCGGGGGTTCAAATAACCCCCTGGCACTCTGATAAATATCCGGTGACCCCCGGAACTCATCCGGTGTCCGAATATAGTCGTCCAATATATCAATCTTTATGTCTCGACCATTTTGAGTCTCCTCTTCATGTCCGTGATCACATCCAGAAGTCCAAACTACCTTCAGTACATCAAAAAACATAAACTCATAATACCGATCTTCACCGAACGTTAAGCGTGCGGACCCTACGGGTTCGAGAACTATGTAGACATGACCGAGACATGTCTCCAACCAATAACCAATAGCAGAACCTGGATGCTCATATTGGCTCCCACATATTCTATGAAGATGTTTATCGGTTAAACTGCATAACAATATACGTTGTTCCCTTTGTCATCAGTATGTTACTTGCCTGAGATTCGATCGTTGGTATCTTAATACCTAGTTCAATCTCGTTACTGGCAAGTCTCTCTACTCGTTCGGTAATGCATCATCCTGTAACTAACTCATTAGTCACATTGCTTGCAAGGCTTATAGTGATGTGCATTACCGAGAGGGCCCAGAGATGCCTCTATGACAATCGTAGTGACAAATCCTAATCTCGATCTATGCCAACTCAACAAACACCATCGGAGACACCTGTAGAGCACCTTTATAATCACCCAGTTATGTTGTGATGTTTGGTAGCACACAAAGTGTTCCTCCGGTATTCGGGATTTGCATAATCTCATAGTCATAGGAACAAGTATAAGTCATGAAGAAAGCAATAGCAACATACTGAACGATCAAGTGCTAAGCTAACGGAATGGGTCAAGTCAATCACATCATTCTCTAATGATGTGATCCCGTTCATCAAATGACAACTCATGTCTATGGCTAGGAAACTTAACCATCTTTGATTAACGAGCTAGTCAAGTAGAGGCATACTAGTGACACTTTGTTTGTCTATGTATTCACACATGTACTAAGTTTCCGGTTAATACAATTCTAGCATGAATAATAAACATTTATCATGATATAAGGAAATATAAATAACAACTTTATTATTGCCTCTAGGGCATATTTCCTTCAGTGGAAGGTGGAAGCGAAAATAAACTGTGTGTACCGGCTTACCAACTCCCCTTTAATAGTAGAGATATATGTGATTTGGTAAAATAAAAAAATCTATGCTATTTTTGTTGTATTAGGAAAGTTGTGAGTGTGATTTAATAGTAGAGATAATGATAACAATAAATGACAACACATTGAGAAATATCTTATTTTGTTTTGGAAGATTATCGAGAAAAATCTCATGTCTATCTTTTAGGATGGTGATCTCACACACACACACACACGCACACATATATATATGGTGTGATATATGAGTTCTTAATTACCTATTATTTACATAATTTAATTGACTCAGCATGTACCAAAGTAATCACAAAACAAGATCTCCCCTTTAATGTGATTTGGTTTTTTAATTGGGAGGGAGAAAAGAAACCACTAGGAGGGGTTGTGGGAGGCGAGGCAAAAAAAATAGACGAAAACAAACCAGGGAGACAAAGCTACCAACTCCCCTTTTAGGAGTAGATATTGTTGCCTGTTAATTACGGAAAACCAGATGAAAAGACAATATTGCATGGGCTAAGCCTACTCTCACTGACGATGTGGCAAACTCCACAACAAACGCTGATACGTCTCCAACATATCTATAAATTTTTATTGTTACATGGTATTATATTACCCATCTTGGATATTTTATATGAATTTTTATGCTATTTCATATCATTTTTTGGGACTAACCTATTAACCTAGTGCCCAGTGCCAGTTGTTATTTTTCCTTGTTTTTGTCTCTTACAGAAAATCAATCCCAACAGAGTCCAAACGAAATGAAACTTTTTGACGAATTTTCTTGGGACAGAAGGCAACCATGAAGCTTCGGGAGGAGGCCAGAAGAGCCATAGGGGCCCACAAGCGTATGGGGGCTCCCCCCTGGGGCATGCCCCTAGGGCTTGTGGCCCCCCTGTGGATCTTCTAACCCTAATCTCTGCTCTATAAATACCCAAATATTCCCCTTACGTTAGAGGGCACACAAAAAAACACTTTTTCGCCGCCGCAAGCTTCTGTTCTCGTGAGATCCCATCTCGGGGCCTTTTCCGGTACTCTACTGGAGGGGGGTTTGATCACGGAGGGCTTCTACATCAACCTTGCTGCCCTACCGATGATGTGTGAGTAGTTTACCAAAGACCTACTGGTCCTTAACTAGTAGCTCGATGGCTTCTATCTCTCTTTGATCTTCAATACAATGTTCTCCTCGATGTTCTTTGAGACCTATTCGATGTAATCTTCTTTTGCGGTATGTTTGTTGAGATCTGATGAATTGTAGATTCATGATCAGATTATCTATGAATATTATTTGAGTCTTTTCTAAACTCTTTTATGCATGATTAAGATAGCTTTGTATTTCTCTCTGATCTATTGATTTGGTTTGTCCAACTAGATTGATTTATCTTGCAATGGGAGAGGTGCTTTGTGATGGGTTCAATCTTGCGGTGTCCTCACCCAGTGATAGTAGGGGTAGCGAGGCACGTATTTGTATTGTTGCCATTAAGGATTAAAAGATGGGGTTTATATCATATTGCTTGAGTTTATCCCTCTACAGCATGTCACTTGCTTAAGGCGGTACTCCGTTCTTGTTAACTTAATACACTAGATGCATGTTGGATAGCAGTCAATGTGTGGAGTAATAGTAGTAGATGCAGAATCGTTTCGGTCTACTTGTCATGGTCTTGATGCCTATATTCATGATCATTGCCTTAGATGTCATCATAACTTTGCACTTTTCTGTCAATTGCTCAACAGTAATTTGTTTACCCATCGTATGTGTTCTTTCAAGAGAGAAGTCTCTGGTGAAAATATGGCCCCGGGTCTATTTCTCATCATATATTTTCAGATCTATAAAACCAAAAACACAAAAATACCTTGCTGCAATTTATTTACTTTTACTTTATTTTTCCTTTTTATTTATCTTTTATACCTATGCTATCAGATCTCATCCTTGCAATTAAATGTGAAGGGATCGATAACCCTTTTTCGCGTTGGGTGCAAGTATTTGTTTGTTTGTGTAGGTGCAATTATTGGGGACTTGCGCATACCTCCTACTGATTTGATACCTTGGTTCTTAACTGAGGGAAATACTTATTTCTACTTTGCCGCATCACCCTTTCCTCTTCAAGGGAAAAACCAACGCCAGCTCAAGAAGTAGCAGGAAGAATTTCTTGCACTATTGCCGAAGAGGTTCTACTTCAAGCCTACCAAGTACCTATCATATACTCTAATCTCTTGCACTTACATTATTTGCCATTTTCCTCTCGTTTTTATCTCCCCCACTTCTAAAACTTTTCAGAAAACACAAAAAAATGCCTTTTTTTTCGCCTTCTTCCCGTCCGCCTTTTTGTTTGCTTCTTGTTTGTTGATACATCTCCAACGTATCTATAATTTTTGATTGTTCCATGCTATTATATTATCTGTTTTGGATGTTTAATGGGCTTTACTATACACTTTTATATTATTTTTGGGACTAACCTATTAACCGAAGGCCCAACCCAAATTGCTATTTTTTTGCCTACTTTAGTGTTTCGCAAAAAAGGAATATCAAATGGAGTCCAAACGGAATGAAACCTTCGGGAGATTTATTTTTGGAACGAAAGCAATCCGGGAGACTTGGAGTAGACATCAGGGAAGCTTCGAGGAAGCCACGAGGTAGGGAGGCGCGCCCTACCCCCTGGGCGCGCTCCCCACCCTCGTGGGCCCCCCGTGGCTCCCCTGACCGACTTCTTTTGCCTATATATATCCATATACCCTAAAAACATCGGGGAACACAATAGATCGGGAGTTCCGCCGCCGCAAGCCTCTGTAGCCACCAAAAACCTCTCGGGAGCCTGTTTCGGCACCCTGCTGGAGGGGGAATCCATCATCGGTGGCCATCTTCATCATCTTGGTGCTTTCCATGACGAGGAGGGAGTAGTTCACCCTCGGAGCTGAGGGTATGTACCAGTAGCTATGTGTTTGATCTCTCTCTCTCTCTCTCTCTCGTGTTCTTGAGGTGATACGATCTTGATGTATCGCGAGCTTTGCTATTATAGTTGGATCTTATGATGTTTCTCCCCCTCTAGGATTGAGTTTTTCCTTTGAAGTTATCTTATCATATTGAGTCTTTAAGGATTTGAGAACACTTGATGTATGTCTTGCCGTGCTTATCTGTGGTGACAATGGGATATTCACGTGATCTACTTGATGTATGTTTTGGTGATCAACTTGCGGGTTCAATGAACTTATGCATAGGGGTTGGCACATGTTTTCGTCTTGACTCTCCGGTAGAAACTTTGGGGCACTCTTTGAAGTACTTTGTGTTGGTTGAATAGATGAATCTAAGATTGTGTGATGCATATCGTATAATCATGCCCACGGATACTTGAGGTGACATTGGAGTATCTAGGTGACATTAGGGTTTTGGTTGATTTGTGTCTTAAGGTGTTATTCTAGTACGAACTCTATTATGGATCAAACAGAAATAATAGCTTCGTGTTATTTTACTATGGACTCTTGAATAGATCAATCAGAAAGGATAACTTTGAGGTGGTTTCGTACCCTACCATAATCTCTTCATTTGTTCTCTGCTATTAGTGACTTTGGAGTGACTCTTTGTTGCATGTTGAGGGATAGTTATATGCTCCAGTTATGTTATTATTGTTGAGAGAACTTGCACTAGTGAAACTATGAACCCTAGGCCTTGTTTCCTAGCATTGCAATGCCGTGTACACTCACTTTTATCATTATTTACTGTCGGAGTAATGGGCCACGGGTAGGCTAACCCGAGCCCCAGAGCCTTTCAAGGCATCGGGGCAGGCTGCGCCCCTCAAGCCGAGTCCCAGGCAGCGACTCCAAGATAAGCCGAGTCCCAGGCAGCGACTCCAAGATAAGCCGAGTCCCAGGCCGGCGACTCCAAGATAAGCCGAGTCCCAGGCGGCGACTCCAAGATAAGCCGACTCATGGCCGGCGACTCCCCGAGAAGCTGGCTTTAGAGAGTTGGCCTGCGATTCCACCCGTCACCTACCTTCGCCACGATAGGCGAGGCGGGGTATGGTCACAGCATGGCCGTCACCCCCTGCTTACGAGGAGCTGGCATGGCTACAGTGTGCCGTATCGCTGGAGATCTCCAGCATGGCGCGACACTGTTGCCATGCCTGCCCTGACTTCAGCCACAGTGGCGGCGCATTGTGGCCACGATGGCCTACCTGTACGACCCAGAGACAGCGGGACCCGCCCGTCAGCGAGAGAGCAGAGGACGGCTGGGTGCACCCCGAAGACGGACCCGTGGGAGTCGGCTCCCCTGGAGTCGGCCGGCCCTTCCCACGGGCCCCACACGCCATTAACCAGACAAGACGGAGAATGGCGACAGTGATCGTCCGATAGACGGCGGCACTATTGCCACGACCCCATGACCAAGCCTGCGTCATTAGAAGCACGGCCATAGTATCGGACCCGTCGGCGGGGCCCACCAGTCGGCGGGCCCCAGCAGTCGGCGAAGAAGACGACGACCTGTGAGACGGACGGCTGGGACCTGCGCCCAGCCGGATTACCATTGTACCCCCAGGGGGTAGGCCTATATAAACCCCTCGGGGCACCCATGCAAAGGGTTCGAATATATTAGCACTAGACCAGATCATATAGGGTGTCGGAGTAATGGGCCACGGGTAGGATAACCCGAGCCCCAGGACATTTCAAGACATCGGGGCAGGCCGCGCCCCTCAGGCCGAGTCCCAGGAGCAACTCCAAGGTATGCCGAGTCCCAGACGGAGACTCCCAGATAAGCTGACTCCAAGCTGGCGACTTCCAGGGAGGCCGACTATGGAGAGTCGGCCCAAGACTCCTCCCTTATCCCGAAGTACGACATGGGGTACGGTCACGGCATGGCCGTCTCCCCCCTGCTTACGAAGGGCCGGCATGGCTACAGTGAGCCGTACCTCTAGAAGATCTCCGGCGAGATGCGGCACTGTTGCCATGCCTGCCCTGATCTCAGCCACAGTACGCAGTACACAGTGCCCATGATGCCGGCCTGTATGACCCGAAGGCGGTGGGGCCGCCTGTCAGTGGGTGGGCCGAAGGCGGCCTGGGCAACCCGAAGACGGACCTGTGGGAGTCGGCCTCCCTGGAGTCGGCCGACTCCTCCCGGGGCCCCACGAGCCCTTAATCAGATAAGATGGGGAATGGTGACAGTGATCGCCCGATAGACGGCGGCACTGTTGCCACGACCCGATGACCGAGCCTGCGTCATCAGGAGTGCCGCTACAGTATCAAGCCTATCCGCGGGACCCGCCAGTCAGCGGGCCCCAGAAGCCGGCGGGAAGGACGGCGGCCTGAGAGACAAACGGCTGGGACCCGCGCCCAGCCGGATTACTGTTGTACCCCCGGGGGGTAGGCCTATATAAACCCCCTGGGGCACCCATGCAAAGGGTTCGAACCTAGAGAGAGAGATAGACCAGATAGCCCAGGAAGGAGAGAGCTAGCCTTGCCCTCTCCTACCTCCCGAAACAGCTCCAGGAGCACCATTGTAGTCGCTTTGCTTTAGTGATCATGCGGAGACCCCGCAGAGCAGCAGTAGGGGTGTTATCTCCTAGGAGAGCCCTGAAGCTGGGTAAGTTCCGCCGGCGTGCATGTCTTCGCCTCATCCCGCTTCCAGGCACCGGCGACGTTCTACTCGCTCCCACCATGATAAGCCATCCTTTGGCATATGTCGTATCCAACCCCCGACATTTGGCGCCCACCGTGGGGCGAGGTGCACCATCGTCCGGAGATCTGCTCTGGACGGGAACCCTGTTCCTCCCCGGTGAGCACAGCCAGCCCGGCACGCCGGACGGCGTCTGTGCTGACGCGCTACGCGGCACTGAGATCGCCTGTGCAGCCAGCTGCCTCGCCGATCTTGTCGGCGAGGTTTGCCTCTCCGACGAGCCTGCGCTCGACGCAGGCACGAGTGGCCCCAAGAGCCTTCTCGCAGGCCTCCTCGACCAACTCCACGTTGCCGGTGAGCCTGCCGCGGACCTGGAGTCCATAGGATCCACCGACCCGATGCTGGTCGACTCCGACACCGCGTCGCTCGACGCGTTCCTCACCAATGTGGTGGTCTACGACGAGCCGCTCTCGTACACGGGGAGCGGTGGGAGAGCGGCGTTGGCTCCTGAAAAACGAAAGAGGAAACAAATCAGTCGTCAGCAAAGAAGATCGCCGGGAAGATCCGGCCCAACTGCTCAGCAGTCGGCCCGAATCTCGGGGACTACAGCCCGCGGGTGCGCCAGCGCGCCCCCACGAAGAAGAAGAACTCCGGCTTTTCAACAAGTCGGCAGCCCGCTTGCTCAACTCCTCAACATTGCGGTTGAAGGCAGTAGCGCGGAGGTTGTGATACTCCTGCAATAAGTCATTGAAGACGAAGTTAGTGTTTGGAACTCGCCAAAGGGAGTTCCGAACCGCTTGCTCAGCAGCCGGCCCGGAACTCGGGGACTACACCTAGTGGGTGCGCTGGCGCGCCCCCATAGAGAAAAACAAGAATCAAGAAGGAGAAGAAACTTACTCGGACGGCCGTTCACGCGGCCAGGTGCGCTCTGGTGCAGGCCTGAAGGGCGTCGCCTTCGGCCCGCAACTTCGCCTGGACATCCAGGAGCAATTGAGTTAGCGGCCCGGTGCCGCCTCCGCGCACCCACCCGGTGGGCGCGGCGCTTGTGGCCTCGGCGTCTAGAGCTGCCGAGCTGGCAGCGCCGATCTCCCGAGGTCGTGGCGCCGAGGTCGCCCTCTCAAGACGGCGTCGCACCGGCGAGGCGACTTGGAGAAGCAGCCGCGCTTCGGCTTTGTCCATGGCCGGCGGCTCCGACGGATCCACCGGCTGTTTGCCGTGCGGTCTCCCAGACGATGGTGGAGGCGGCGGCGGCACGAGAGCGTCTGACATGGAGGCCTCGCCGCTCTCCTTCTCCACGACGGGGTTCTCGGTGCTGGCTCCCCCGGTCTGCCCCGTGAACTCCGGAGGCGGCGGTGCAGACGATAGTGGGGGGACGAGCATCGCCGATCGGCGACGCGCGGCCTCCTCGGTGCGCCGTCTCGCCGCAAGGGCGGCTTCGGCATCATCCAGCTTTTTCTGGGCGGAGGCGGCCGCCCTGTCGTCCTCCGCCTTCTCCAAACGCGCGGCCTCCTCCTCCTCGCGCTTCTCCCGCGCATTCCGCTCCGTCGCCTCTCGGAGGTCGGCGCAGGGTCGGGCCGCCGAGTATTGGCGGACGTCTCAGCCGACCCCATGACGGAGGGGATGGCGACTCTCTCAAGGGAAAGAGGGGCCCTGAAGAAGAATGGAGGGAGTATATAAATGAAGACTCGGACAAGATTCAACAAAGAAAATAAAAGAGCGTAAAGACTTACGCGGATACTAGCGGCGGCTTTCTCACTTCCCTTCAGAAGAGGTTGGCCTTCGCGGCCGCCTCCTCTCGTCTGGTCGCGGCGGCCGCCCCCTTGAGCTTTTTCAGTTTGCCACCGGGCGCACTCGGCCCGGCATGACGCCTCTTCGCGCCGCCTTGGCCGGCGGAGGAGCCGGCGCCCGACGGGCCGATCCTCAGCTGGTGGCGCGGAGCGACTTCGCCTTCGGCGTCGTCATCAGGCCAGTCGGCGAAGGTGGCCGAGGGCCTGAAGTCGCCTTCTGCCCCTCCTCCCCCGCCTTCGGCATCGGCTTCCATCGCCGCTGCCCCCAAGTCGGGGTCGTCGACGTTGCTCTCCGCGCGGTCGGGAACATACTCGCGGGGCTGCCTCGTGGCACCGGCGGCGGGCTGCATAAGAGGATTCTAGTTCAGAAGAAGCCAGCAAGAGTCAGAAGCCAGAACCGGCTGCGGAAAAAGATAAAACAGCAGGGAGACGCGACTTACCACTGGTGGAGGGTTGTCGCGCGAGTACGGCTCCTTGCCGAACTGCCAGTCCTCCTCGTACTCGCAGTGTGCGATATAATTCACCATGTTCGCCACCTCCTTGCGGGGCATCTCCTTCGTGCTCATCCGACTTGGGTCTCGGAGGCCGCTCATCTGACAGATCAGGTGAGGCCGGCCTTGGAGCGGGAGAACTCGGCGCACCACGAAGGCGGCCAGCAAGTCGGCCCCGACGAGTCCCTCCGACTGCGTCAAGACTCGGAGTCGCGCCACGGCGGCGGCTCCGGCGGGAGTCAGCGTCTTGACTCGGTGGGACCAGCTGGGGAGCCGCCCAGTCAGGGGAGCAATGTTGTAAGGCGGCAAGTTGACCTAGTCGCCGTCGGAGGCGAGGTTCTTCACGTAGAAGTACGAGTGCTGCCACATCTTCACCGACTTGATCAGCATGATGGGAGGAAAGGGGTTGTCGGCCGTCGAGCGCCGCATCGTGATGAAGGCGCCGCACTGGGCCGGCACGCCGGCGATGTGCGTGCCGAGCTTAGAAGAGAAGAATTCTCCCCACAGCTCGATGGTGGGGAGAACGCCGAGGAAACCTTCGCACAGAGTGGCGAAGGCGGAGAGCAGCACCACCGTGTTCGGTGTGAGGTGGTGCAGCTGAAGGCTGTGGAACTCCAGGAACGAGCGGAAGAAGCCGCTCGCCGGCAGCCCCAGGCCACGCATAAGGTGCAAGCGGAAGATGACCCGCTCGCCCTCTTCCGGCGCCGGCCGGATTTCCCCCTCCGGCGTGGCGCGGGTGCGCACGAGGTCCGCGCTGGGGAGACGACGGGTCTGGCGGAGGAACTCGATGTGTTCTTCCTCTGCCTCCGAGCCGTCTCATACGCCGGAGCGCACGGCAGAGGCCGCGGCGGAGGAAGAGCTCATCGCCGCGGTACGATGTGCTCCTGCTCGACGGCGGAGGAAGGAGGGAGAGAGAGAAAGATGAGGCGGGGGAGCGGGGAAGAAGGACGCGCGAGCTGTGCCGCTCCGCTTCCCCCCGCCTACTTATAGCCCTGCGGGCTGAGGAGCCGAGGGGGCGGGCGCGGGATTAACTGCGCGCGATGCCCCACGCCGCCCCACGATTTGCCCACGAAGTTACTGCGTGCAGTAACGACGTGGGAAAATCAAACCGTCCTCAGCCACAACAGATCCGTCCGTATGCCGAGGCGCGGTAGTGGCGGGCCCCACCTGACGGCCCGTCCCGTCACGCGCGTGGGCAGGCAGACTGTTCTCCCCATGTTGCGCCACGCGATAGGACCGCCCTGATGGCTGCGGGGAAGCGTATCAGGCACGCCGCCTGGCTTCCCGCCGCGACTTCCGAGCTGAGGCTCTTCACCGAAGCTCCGACTTTCGACAGTCGGCCCAAGGGAAGACGGCAGCCGAGTCCCAGAGTCTGCACTTCTAAAGATTGAAGCTATTGAAACCCCACAATACAGCGACCGCAGGGTTTCACCAGCTTCGGGGACTACTGTCGGAATAATGGGCCATGGGTAGGCTAACCTGAGCCCCAGGACATTTCAAGACATCGGGGCAGGCCGCGCCCCTCAGGCCGAGTCCCAGGAGCGACTCCAAGGTATGCCGAGTCCCAGACGGTGACTCCCAGATAAGCCGACTCCAAGCTGGCGACTTCCAGGGAGGCCGACTATGGAGAGTCGGCCCAAGACTCCTCCCTTATCCCGAAGTATGACGCGGGGTACGGTCACGGCATGGCCGTCTTCCCCCTGCTTACGAAGGGCCGGCATGGCTACAGTGAGCCGTACCGCTGGAAGATCTCCAGCGAGATGCGGCACTATTACCATGCCTGCCCTGATCTCAGCCACAGTACGTAGTACATAGTGCCCACGACGCCGACCTGTACGACATGAAGGCGGTGGGGCCGCCTATCAGTGGGTGGGCCGAAGGCGGCCTGGGCAACCCGAAGACGGACCTGTGGGAGTCGGCCTCCCTGGAGTCGGCCGGCTCCTCCCGGGGCCCCACGAGCCCTTAATCAGATAAGATGGGGAATGGTGACAGTGATCGCCCGATAGACGGCGGCACTGTTGCCATGACCCGATGACCGAGCCTGCGTCATCAGGAGTGCCACTACAGTATCAAGCCTGTCCACGGGACCCGCCAGTCGGCGGGCCCCAGAAGTCGGCGGGAAGGACGGCGGCCTGAGAGACAGACGGCTGGGACCCGCGCCCAGCCGGATTACTATTGTACCCCCGGGGGGTAGGCCTATATAAACCCCTCGGGGCACCCATGCAAAGGGTTCGAACCTAGAGAGAGAGATAGACCAGATAGCCCAGGAAGGAGAGAGCTAGCCTTGCCCTCTCCTACCTCCCGAAACAGCTCCAGGAGCACCATTGTAGTCACTTTGCTTTAGTGATCATGCGGAGACCCCGCAGAGCAGCAGTAGGGGTGTTATCTCTTAGGAGAGCCCTGAAGCTGGGTAAGTTCCGCCGGCGTGCATGTCTTTGCCTCATCCCGCTTCCAGGCACTGGCGATGTTCTACTCGCTCCCACCATGATAAGCCATCCTTTGGCATATGTCGTATCCAACCCCCGACATAGGGAGGAGAGAGCTAGCCTTGCCTTCTCCTACCTCCAGAATACAGCTCTAGGAGCAACCTTGTACTCACTTTGCCTTAGTGATCATGCGGAGACCCCGTAGAGCAGCAGTAGGGGTGTTATCTCCCCGGAGAGCCCTGAAGTTGGGTAAGATCCGGCGGCGTGCATGTCTTTGCCTCATCCCGTTTCCTGGCACCGGCGACGTTCTACTTGCTCCCACCATGATAAGCCATCCTTTGGCATATGTCGCACCCAACCCCCGACATTTGGCGCCCACTATGGGGCGAGGTGCACCATCGTCCGGAGACCTGCTCTGGACGGGAAACCTCTTCCTCTCCAGCGAGCGTAGCCAGCCCGGCACGCCCGATGGCGCTTGCCCTGACGCGCTGCAAGGCATCGACGACGCCTGCGCTGCGAGCTGCCTCCCCGATCTTCTTGGCGAGGTTTGCATCTCCGACGAGCCTGCATCCGACGCAGGCACGAGCAGCCCCGGAAGCCTCCTCGTGGGTCTCCTCGACCAACTCCACGTTGCCGGCGAGCCCGACGTGGACTTGGAGTCCGTAGGCTCCACCGACCCGATGCTGGTCGACTCCGACAGCGTGTCGCTCGACACGTTCCCCACTAATGTGGTGATCTACGATGAGCCGCTCCCTCATGAGGAGAGCGATGGAAGCGCCGTCACGGAGGTGCTCGTTATCAGTCATGGCGAGCACTCCGATGAAGGAGCTCACGATCCACTCGACGCGGCTCTGCGAGACCTGACAGCGCCCATTCTGGAGGACGCTGACGCCAAGACGCTGGAGGCACGCCACCTTCAGCTCATCGAAGCCGCGAAGAAGCTAGCGAGCATGAGACGCTTGTCAGAAGCCTACCAACGTGAGATGGATCGCGCCGTGGGCGGCTCGCCAGCCCCGACTGGGCCTAGCCGCCTAGGCGCGGTCCGACAACGCGGCGTGGCCATCGCCAACCTGTTCGGGGCCGATCTCCCTGTGTATGCCACGCCTGCGGAGAACATCCGCGCCGCCCAGGCGGCGGCGGACGAGCTAGACAACTTTGAAGGCGAAGAGCGCCGCCTGATGACTGAGCGGGTCCAGCGGCTCCTCAAAGCGGCTGCCGCGCAGAACGAAGCCGGCTGCCGCACGGAGGCGTCGCAACAACAAAACGATGACTTGCCTCCCCGCCGAGATCAAGGCGCGACGTCTCGGACGCCGACTGGCGGTGTCCGCGGAAGAAAAGAGAGGGATCCAGCTATCAGCCACAGTCGGACTCGCATCATCATCGAGCGCGACCAAGATGGCCGCCCCAGAGCGGTGGAACGGCAGGGCGACTATCTGACTCCCCCACCATGAAGAGAAAGACGAGTCTCCCCGCCACCTGTTGAGCATCCGACTCTCGGCGACCGCCTTGGCCACCGAGAGGGAGTCGGGGAGAACGATGCCCGCCATCGGATCGACCGACTTCACCGATCCCTGGCGCTGGAAGAAGAAGACGAGTTGGGCCCGCCCTGTTTCGGACCCCGCATCCGAGACGAGCCCTTTCCCAAAGGGTTCACGCTCCCCCGAGATACACCCAAGTACACCGGCTCCGTGAAGCCGGAAGATTGGCTAGTTGACTACTCCACAGCCGTCAACATAGCAAACGGCAACAAGCGTGTTGCCATGAAGTATGTTCCACTCATGCTCCAGGGCATGGCCCGGACATGGTTGAACAGTTTGAAGCCCTGCAGCATCAACAGTTGGGTCGACTTCACCGAGGCCTTCGTCCGCAACTTCACAAGCACGTACAAGCGCCCCCCCAAGCCGCGTCAGCTTTCCTTGTGCGCGCAAGGCCAAGACGAGTCGACTCGCGACTACCTCACACGATGGGGCGAGCTTCGGAACTCCTGCGAGGGCGTGCACGAGGTGCAGGCTATCGAGTATTTCACCGCCGGGTGCAGAGAAGGCACCCTCCTCAAGCACAGGCTCCTCTACGACGAGCCGGAGGCCCTCGACGAGTTGCTGGTCATAGCAGACAAGTATGCAAGGCCGACTCCTCCATGAAGACAGAGATTCAAGTTAGTGTGACTGGCAAAGTGGCCCCTCAAGCTCCCAGAACTCCGGCTGGAGATACCATTCGGTGACAACAGCAAAATGATCACAAGCGCAAAGCCCCACAGCCGACTTCCAGTAGTCGGCAGGTTGCGACAGTCGAAGACCAACAGCCAGAAGGGCAGCCTCTGGCGAAGCGACAGAAAGGCGGCAAGTCCAACTGGTTGCCGGCCTTCTCTTACGAGCAGACACTGGATGGTCCCTGCAAGTTCCAAAGCGGCGCGAAGCCGTCGAACCATACCACCCGGAAATTCCACTGGCTCACCAGAATCGCCAAGGGAGACGACCTTCTTCCTGCTCTACCTGCTGGGCCGCCGCCTCCACAGCCGCCCCAGCAGCCGGCTGCGAGGCCAGTCGGCGCCGTACAAGATGAGTACCCAGAAGAGCACGAAGCCTATGTAGTGTTCACCAATATGGCTGATGACCGACGCAGTAGACGGCTGCAGCAGCAAGAAGTAAATGCAGTAGCATCAGATACTCCAGAGTTTATGCATTGGTCCGAGAAGCCTATCAGTTGGAGCAGAGCTGATCACCCAGAGGTGATGCCGAATCTGGGCTCCTACGCCTTGGTTTTAAGCGCCACCTTGGCCACAGATAGGCGGGCCGCTTGCTTCTCGCGAGTGTTGATAGACGGAGGCAGTAGCATCAACATCCTGTACAAGGATACCATGGAGAAATTAGGAATCAAGCAAAGACAGCTTCAGAGCAGCCGAACTGTGTTCCACGACATTGTACCTGGCCTTTCTTTCTCACCAATCGGCAAGATCCTGATAGACGCCCTCTTCGGAGACAAAGATCATTTTCGCCGAGAGCCAGTTTGGTTTGAAGTGGTGGACCTTGAAAGCCCATACCAAGCATTGCTTGGTCGACCTGCTCTGGCCAAGTTCATGGCGGTCCCCCACTACGCCTACCTCAAGATGAAGATGCCGAGTTCAGAAGGGATTCTGACCGTAACCGGCGACTACAGGAAGTTGTCCGCCTGCGCGGCTGAGAGTAGTTGGTTGGCCGAGTCCCTGGTGATCGCAGCTGAGAGGCGGCTCCTTGATCGGGTTCTGGCGATGGCCGGCAAGCAGCCAGAGATGTCGCCCGACCCCAAGGAGTCGGAAGCCGAAGGTTCGTTCAAGCCGGCTAAAGAAACAAAGAGGATACCTTTGGACCCAGAGCACCCAGAGAGGCACGCTGTCATAGGTGCAAACCTAGACAGAAAATAGGAAGGCGAGCTCGTCGATTTCCTCCGTGAGAATCGAGACATCTTCGCATGGTCCCCTAAAGACATGCCAGGTGTACCGACGGAATTCGCCGAGCACAAGTTACATGTCCAATCTGATGTGAAGCCCGTCAGGAAGCCCTTGCGCCGCCTGTCAGAAGAAAAGAGAAGAGTTGTTGGGGGAAGAGATAGCCCGACTCATAGCGGCCGGCTTCATTATGGAGGTGTTCTTCCCAGAATGGTTGGCAAACCCGGTCCTAGTGTTGAAGAAGAACAAGCAATGGCGGATGTGTATCGACTACACAAGCCTCAACAAAGCTTGCCCCAAAGACCCATTTGCTCTACCAAGAATTGATCAGGTGATAGACTCCACAGCCGGATGCGAGCTGTTGAGCTTCTTAGATGCATATTCAGGATATCACCAGATCAAGCTGAACCCAGCAGACAGACTGAAGACTGCCTTCATCACGCCGTTTGGAGCCTTCTGCTACCTGACTATGACGTTCGGCTTGAGGAATGCCGGTGCCACCTTTTAGTGTTGCATGCAGAAGTGTCTCCTCAAGCAACTTGGCAGAAATGCCCATGTCTACGTGGATGATGTGGTGGTGAAGGCGGAAAAGCGTGGGACACTGTTGGAAGATCTCCAATAAACCTTTGAGAATCTGCGCCGATTCCAGATCAAGCTCAACCCTGAGAAGTGCGTCTTTGGAGTACCAGCCAGCCAGCTCCTTGGCTTCCTGGTCTCTGAACGCGGCATAGAGTGCAACCCTGTAAAGATCAAAGCCATCGAGAGGATGGAAGTCCCCCGCCGACTGTTAGATGTGCAGAAGTTCACCGGCTGCTTGGCGTCCATCAGCCGATTCATCAGTCGGCTGGGCGAGAAGGCTCTCCCTTTATACCAACTGATGAAGAAGACCACCTTTTTCGAGTGGAACCACAAAGCGGACGAGGCATTTCTCCAGTTGAAAAAGATGTTGACTACTCCCCCTGTGCTAGCGGCTCCGACTCCTAAAGAGCCTATGCTCCTATACATTGCCGCCACCAGCGGGTAGTCAGCACATTTATCGTAGTTGAACGCAAGGAGGAAGGCAAGGCGCTCCCTGTCCAGAGACCGGTATATTACCTGAGCGAGGTATTGTCGACCTCCAAGCAGAACTACCCCCACTACCAGAAGATGTGCTACGGTGTGCATTTCGCCGCCAAGAAGTTGAAGCCTTACTTTCAAGAGCATCCAATCACTGTGGTCTGCACAGCTCCACTGGCCGAGATCATTGGAAGCCGAGATGCTTCAGGCCGAGTGGCCAAATGGGCCATAGATTTGGCTCCCTACACCATCTACTACCAGCCCCGCACCGCCATCAAGTCACAAGCACTGGCCGACTTCCTTGTCGACTGGGCCGAGACCCAGTACCTGCCGCCAGCGCCCGACTCCACTCATTGGCGGATGCATTTCGATGGCTCCAAGATGCGCACCGGCTTGGGAGCCAGCGTCGTCCTCACCTCCTCCAAAGGCGACAAGCTCAAGTATGCGCTGCAAATCCACTTCGCCGCCTCCAACAATGTTGCCGAATACGAGGCGCTCATTCACGGGCTCCGGCTTGCCAAAGAACTCGGCATCCGCCGGATCCTGTGCTATGGCGACTCCGATTTGGTGGTCCAGCAGTCGTCTGGCGACTGGGACGCCAAAGATGCAAACATGGCGAGCTACCGCACCCTGGTGCAGCAACTCAGCGGATATTTTGAGGGGTGCGAATTCCTTCACGTGCCAAGAAATGACAACGACCAAGCAGACGCCCTGGCACGGGTCGGCTCCACATGCCAAGCAATACCATTTGGCGTCGCCCTTCAGCGCCTCCTCAAGCCGTCTATCAAGCCTTCACCAGAATCAGACCCCATCTTTGTGCCGGCTCCCCCTGAAGAAGTCGGATCCGACTCCAAAGCACTCGTAGACGGCACAAGAATTCTCACAGACGGCTCCAAGAATACCGCAGTCAAAGCCGGCCCGGGGACTTCAGAACCTGGCCCGGGGACTGCGACGATCAGCCCGAAGACTCCAGAGCTCGGCCCGGGGACTGCGCCAGTCGGCCCGGGGACTTCGCCGATCCAGCAAGCGGCCACAAACTCTAGCCCACCGCCTCCCAGCCCAGCCGCCCTTGTCCAAGTCGCAATAGTGGAAATTGAAGAAACAGCAGCACCCTCATGGGCCCAGCCCATCCTCAAGTTCCTAGTAAATAGAGAGTTGCCAACTGATGAAATCTTGGCTCGGCAAGTGCAACGCCGAGCGACAGCCTACACCATAGTCAACAGAGAGCTGGTCAGGCGCAGTGTCACTGATGTCTACCAACGCTGCGTCGAGGCAGAACAAGGCCAAGCAATTCTCAGAGACATTCATGAAGGCGAGTGCGGCCACCATGCGGCTTCAAGAGCACTCGTCGCCAAAGCCTTCCGGCACGGTTTCTTCTGGCCGACTGCCCTAGAAGAGGCCAAGGAGTTATTCCAAAAATGCAAAGGGTGCCAGATGTTCCGTTCCAAGCCGCTTCAGCCGGCTTCCGCACTCAAGACCATCCCCATCGCCTGGCCATTTGCGGTTTGGGGCCTGGACATGGTGGGACCATTCAAGACAGCACGAGGCGGGCTAACTCATCTGCTTGTCGCAGTGGACAAGTTCACAAAGTGGATAGAAGTAAAACCCATCAAGAAGTTGAATGGTCCGACTGCAGTGACTTTCATCACCGACATCACGACTCGATATGGCATACCACACAACATCATCACCGACAATGGCACAAATTTTGCCAAAGGCGCCTTGGCCCGTTTCTACGCGACGCAGGGCATCCGACTGGACTTAGCGTCCGTTGCCCATTCGCAGTCAAACGGCCAGGTGGAGCGAGCAAACGGCCTCATCCTATCCAGCATCAAGCCTCGGCTGGTCGAACCACTGGAGCATTTGGCCGGCTGTTGGCTTGAGGAACCGCCAGCCGTCATCTGGAGCCTGTGCACGACTCCAAACAAGTCAACCGGCTTCACGCCTTTCTTACTCGTCTACGGTGCTGAAGCCGTCATCCCAACGGACATAGAGTTCGACTCCCCGCGAGTCACCATGTACACCGAGGAGGAAGCAGAAGAAGCACATCAAGATGGCGTCGATCTGCTGGAAGAGGGCCGGCTGTTGGCACTCAGTCGGTCCGGCATCTACCAGCAGAGCCTGCGCCGATACTACAACAGGAAGGTCAGGCCAAGATCTTTCCAAGAAGGCGACCTTGTGCTCCGACTGATCCAGCGGACAGCCAGCCAGCACAAGCTGTCGGCACCTTGGGAAGGCCCCTTCATTATCAGCAAAGTGCTGGGCAACGACTCCTACTACCTGATCGACGCTCAGAAGCCCCGAGCACGCAAGAGAGACGACTCCGGCAAAGAGTCGAAACGGCCGTGGAATGCAAATCTCCTCCGAAGATTTTACAGTTGATGCAGTATGTACCATGCTAACCCTTTGTATTAAAGTACCAAGACTTCGGGCCCTCCGAGACGAGCTTGGGGACTGCCCTTTTTTGTTATCTGTATGATAAGAATTATGCCTTCGAGTATGCTACTTCTTGTTATGCCGCTTGGTGCCGGGTTCGACTAGTCGGCCCGAGGACTTGCCGTCTTGTGCTATGAAATGTTTCCTAAAGTCGGACAAGTAGTGTGCGGCGCCTAAGCCGTCTCCTGCCAGAAGCCGCAGCTTGCAGAGCGACTGTTTGGTGGGCAGGAGTAAGAATGAATGGGCGTTCACACGAAAAATGGCTAAGGACCTAAAGCATTAACATAGCTTAAGCCAGCTTCCAGCCCCTTTTCGCAAAACCGACTCGCGAGTAGTCGGCTTGCCGCTTTCTATCCAACTTGTTAAAAAGACTCCAATAAATGGCAAGTACTTGCCTTCTCCAAAGAAGCCAGGCATTTGATCCAGCGGCAGTCTGCGGAGCGGTCGGCCGGCTGACAAAGCGGCGACTAAGGGAAGGCGACAAAGGAAAAAGCCAAAGGAGCAATAAGCAAGGAATATAGAACTCAGACTAATATTTACATAGCATAGGCTATTGGCCGAATCTTCAAACAGAAGTTCAAAATACACCCTGCGAGTGGAATTGTGCAAATTAACAAGTTCTTCAAAGACTTTTTTAGAGCAGATAAAATAAAAGCCAGAAGGCAGCCTAGGGAGCAGCAGACGGGTTCGGAGGGTCGGAGGAGGCGGCGGTGTTAGGCGCCGGGGCGGCCGGCTGGGCAGTCTCGGCTTGATCGCCGCTAGCGGCAGCCGGCCCGGTCGGACGCGGCTCGTTCCTGGAGGCGCGGTCGAGCTGAGGCTGGTCGCCCACTCCGTCTTCTGGCGCCTCCGTCTCGCCTTCGTCCTCCGCCTCGCCTTCCTCCTCGGTGCTGGAGTCAATCACCTCCGCCGAGTCCTCGCCATAGTCCGGGTTCATCCCGAACCACTCTGGCGGCACCTCCTCGCCGCCTGCAGCCCGCTCAGGGACGAAGACACTGGTATCTGTGTAGTCGGCGATCACCGCCGCACGATCGACAAGGTCACCCTCCACAGCCACCAGCTCTGCCTGGGCCTCTGACCAGAACGCGGCCAGCCGGCCCAGGTCCAGCCTCGGATACCATCCCTTGACGAATTCCAAGGCCCGGCACGCTCTGACCCGGGCCGAGGAACCCTTCCAAGCTTCAAGACGGCCAGCTGCGACCTTCAGCCAGTCGGTAGTCCGACTGGCGGTGCGCAGTGCCGGCATGTCTAGCCACAGAGCGGCAACTGCCTGGGCGCTGGCACATTGAAGCCGGAGCATCAGCCGATGGGTCGGGCGAAGACGGGCCTCGATGCTCAGAAGCTGCTCGTCGACGGTCAGGGGGGCGTTAGCGGCGATCTCCGCGCCGTTTGCCCTCCGTGCCTCGCGATCAGCCTCGATGGCCTGAGTGACTGCCTGCGAGTGGCCAGGGAAGAAGTCTGCCAAGACAAAAAAGAAGCGAGTCAAAAAAATTAGAAGTCAGCCCGACCTATAGTCGGAAATTCAAAGAAAGAAAGGAAGAAAAGAAACTAACCGTCGACGATGTCCTCAATCTCATGGAAGCCGGAGGTCAGCATCGCCTCCTTGTCAGTCCAGGAGGAGCGCTCGCTCTCGAACTCGGCCAGGAGAGCAACCTCCTTCTTCTCGGCCTCGTCCTGCGCCTTCTTGAGCAGCTCCTTCTACTCGGCCAGCTGCGCAGCCAGCAGGCCGCGCTCCACAACAAGCTTGCTGCACTCCTCCCCCTTGATGTGCAAGGCAATGTTGACTTCGCCCAGCTGCTCCTGAAGAGTGGCGTTGGCCCATGAAGAACGAAAGAAAGAGACGTTAAGTCGTCAGCAAAGAAGGTCGCCAGAAAGATCCGGCAAGACTGCTCAGCAGTCGGCCTGAATCTCGGGGACTACAGCCCGCGGGTGCGCCAGCGCGCCCCCGCGAAGAAGAAGAAGAACAAAGAAAGAGACGTTAAAGTCATCAAGAAAAGAAGGTCGCTGGGAAGATCCGGCCCGACTGCTCAGCAGTCGGCCCGAATCTCGGGGACTACAGCCCGTGGGTGCGCCAGCGCGCCCCCGCGAAGAAGAAGAAGAACTCACTCCGGCTCTCCATCAAGTCGGCAGTCCGCTTGCTCAACTCCTCAACATTACGGTTGAAGGCAGTGGCGTGGAGGTTGTGATACTCCTGTAATAAACATTTCAGACAAAGATAAATACTTGGAACTCGCCAGAGGGAGTTCCGAACCGCCTGCTCAGCAGCCAGCTCGAAACTCGGAGACTACACCCAGTGGGTGCGCTAGCGCGCCCACATAGAGAAGAACAAGGAAAACAATAGTCAAAAGGAAAACATACTCGGACAGCCGTCCGCGATGCCTGATGCGCCCTGGTGCAGTTCTGGAGGGCGTCGCCTTCGGCTCGCAGCATCGCCTGGACGTCTAGAAGCGCCTGGTTCAGTGGGCCTGTGCCGCCTCCGCGCACCCACCCAACAGGCGCAACGCTCGTCGCCTCGGCATCTGGGATGGCCGAGCTGGCGGCACAAACCTCCAAGGTCCGTGGCGCCGAAGTCGCCTTCTCAAGATGGCGGCGCGCTGGCGAGGCGACTTGACGGAGCAGCATCGCCACTGCCTTGTCTTCAGTCGGCGGCACCGGCGGGCCCACCGGCTGTTTTCAACGCGCGCTACTAGACGGCGGCGGAGGTGGCGGTGGCGGCGCAAGCGTGTCCGACATGGAGGCCTCGCCGCTCTCCTTCTCCACGATGGGGTTCTCGGCGCCGGCTTCTCCAGTCTGCCCCGTGAACTCTAGAGGTGGTGGTGTGGAGGACAGCGGGAGGACGTGCAACGCTGATTGGCGGCGCGCGGCCTCCTAAGCTCGCCGTCTGGCTGCAATGTCGGCTTCGGCCTCTTCCAGCTTCTTCTGGGCGGAGGCCGCCGCCTTCTCAGCCTCCGCCTTCTCCAGGCGGTCGGCCTCCTCCTCGTCGCACTTCTCCCGCGCGTTTCGCTCTGTCGCCTCCCGGAGGTCGGCGGCGGGGTCGACCCGCGGGTGTTGGCGGACGTCTCTGCCGACCCCATGACGGAGGGGACGGCGACCCTCTCAAGGGTAAGGGGAGCCCTGAAGAAAAGGGAGTGTAAAAGAGAAACTCGGACAAGATTCACAAAAAGAAAATAAGACAAAGGCGGAAACACTTACGCAGAGACTAGCGGCGGCCTCTTCACTTCCTTACGGAAGCGGTTGGCCTTCGTGGCCGCCTCCTCCCGCTTGGTCGCGGCGGCCGTCCCCTTGAACTTCTTCGGCTTGCCGCCGAGCGAACTCGGCCCGGCGTGGCGCCTCTTCGCGCCGCCTTGGCCGGCCAAGCCGGCGGAGGAACCCGCGCCCGATGGGCCGACCCTTGGCTGGTGTCGTGGGACGACTTCCCCTTCGGCGTCGTCTTCAGGCCAGTCGGCGAAGGTGGCCGAGGGCCTGAGGCCGCTTCCCGCTCCTCCTCCCCCGCCTTCGGCGTCGGCTTCCATCGCCGCTGCCCCAAAGTTGGGGTCGTCAACGTCGCTCTCCGCTCGGTCGGGGACGAACTCGCTGGGCGGTCTTGCAACGCCGGCTGCGGGCTGAATGAGGGGGTTCTAACTCAGAGAAACCAATGAAAATCAGAAGTCAGATTCGGCTATAAAGAAGACAAAGCAATAAAGAGATGCGACTTACCACTAGAGGGGGGTTGGCGCGCGAGTACGGCTCCTTGCCGAACTGCCAATCCTCCCCGAGCTCGCAGTTCGCGATGTGGTTCACCATGTTTGCCACCTCTGCACGGGGCATTTCCCTGGTGCACATCCGACTCGGGTCCCGGTGGTAGCTCATCTGACTGATCAGATGAGGCCGGCCTTGGAGCGGGAGGACTCGGCGCGCCATGAAGGCGGCCAGCAAGTCGGCCCCAACGAGGCCCTCCGACTGCGTCAGAACTCGGAGTCGCGCTAAGGCGGCGGCTCCGGCGGGAGTCAACATCTTGACTCGATGAGACCAGCTGGGGAGCCTCCCAGCCGGTGCGCCGGCTTCATAAGGCGGCAGATTGACCCAGTCGCCATCGGGGGCGACGTTCTTCACGTAGAAGTACGACCACTGCCACATCTTCACCGACTTGATCAGCGGGATGGAGGGAAACGGATTGTCGGCGTCGATCGCCGCATCGCGATGAAGGCGTCGCATTGAGCCGGCACGCCGGCGACGTGCGTGTCGAGCTTGGATGAGAAGAATTCTCCCCATAGCTCGATGGTGTGGAGAACGCCGAGAAAGCCTTCGCACAGGGTGGCGAAGGCAGCCAGCAACACCACCGTGTTCGCGGTGAGGTGGTGTGGCTGGAGCCCGTGGAACTCCAAGAAGGAGCGGAAGAAGCCGTTCGCCGGTAGCCCCAGGCCGCGCATGAGGTGCGAGCGGAAGATGACCCACTCGCCTTCCTCCGGCGCCGGCGATATCTCCCTCGCCGGCGCGGCGCGGGCTCGTATGAGGTGCGTGTCGGGGAGGCGACGCGTCTTGCGGAGAAACTCGATGAGGTCATCATCTACCTCCGAGCCGTCCCACACGCCGGAGCGCACGGCAGAAGCCGCGGCGGCGGAGGAGGAGCTCATCGCCGTTGGCACGGTGTGGTTCTGCACGACGCCAACAAAGAAGAAGAGCAGAGGAGGCAAGAGGAGGCGGGGGAGTAGGGAAGATGGGCGCGCGTGCTTTGCCGCTCCACTTCCCCCGCCTACTTATAGCCTTGTAGGCTGAGAAGCCGATGGGGCGGGCGTGGGATTAACTGCGCACGGTACCCCACGCCTCCCCACGATTTACCCCACGAAGTTACTGCGTGCAGTAACGACGTGGGAAACCCAACCGTCCGCATGGCCGCAACGGATCCGTTCGTGTGCTGAGGCGCGGTAGTGGCGGGCCCCGCCTGACGGCCCGCCCTGTCGCGCGCGTGGGTAGGCAGACTGTCCTCGCCGCGTGGCGCCGCGCGATAGGACCGCGGCGGGCGATCGCGGGGAAGCATATCAGGCATGCCGCCTGGCCTCCCGCCACGACCGTCGAACTCTTTATGGAGCAAGACGGCCCCTGCGAATCCGACTCTGGATAGTCGACCTGAAGGAAGACGGCAAGCGAAGCCCAGATTCCACTGCCAGAAGAATGAAACTGTTGAGGCCCCACAACGTATCACTCTCGGAGCCTCACCAGCTTCGGGGACTATTGTCGGAGTAATGGGCCACGGGTAGGCTAACCCGAGCCCCAGAGCCTTTCAAGGCATCGGGGCAGGCTGCGCCCCTCAAGCCGAGTCCCAGGCAGCGACTCCAAGATAAGCCGAGTCCCAAGCAGCGACTCCAAGATAAGCCAAGTCCCAGGCCGGCGACTCCAAGATAAGCCGAGTCCCAGGCGGCGACTCCAAGATAAGCCGACTCATGGCCGGCGACTCCCAGAGAAGCCAGCTTTAGAGAGTCGGCCTGCGATTCCACCCATCACCTACCTTCGCCACGATAGGCGAGGCGGGGTACGGTCACAGCGTGGCCGTCACCCCCTGTTTACGAGGAGCTGGCATGGCTACAGTATGCCGTATCGCTGGAGATCTCCAGCATGGCGCGACACTGTTGCCATGCCTGCCCTGACTCCAGCCACAGTGGCGGCCACTATGGCCACGACGGCCTACCTGTATGACCCAGAGATAGCGGGACCCGCCCGTCAGCGAGAGAGTAGAGGACGGCTGGGTGCACCCCGAAGACGGACCCGTGGGAGTCGGCTCCACTGGAGTCGGCCGACCCTTCCCATGGGCCCCACACGCCATTAACCAGACAAGACGGAGAATGGCGATAGTGATCGTCCGATAGACGGTGGCACTGTTGCCACGACCCCATGACCAAGCCTGCGTCATTAGAAGCACGGCCACAGTATCGGACCCGTCGGCGGGGCCCACCAGTCGGCGGGCCCCAGCAGTCGGCGGAGAAGACGGCGGCCTGTGAGACAGACGGCTAGGAACCGCGCCCAACCGGATTACCATTGTACCCTAGGGGGGTAGGCCTATATAAACCACTTGGGGCACCCATGCAAAGGGTTTGAATCCATTAGCACTAGACCAGATCATATAGGGAGGAGAGAGCTAGCCTTGCCTTCTCCTACCTCCAGAATACAGCTCTAGGAGCAACCTTGTACTTACTTTGCCTTAGTAATCATGCGGAGACCCCGCAGAGCAGTAGTAGGGGTGTTATCTCCCCGGAGAGCCCCGAAGCTGGGTAAGATCCGCCGGCATGCATGTCTTCGCCTCATCCCGTTTCCTGGCACCGGCGACGTTCTACTCGCTCCCACCATGATAAGCCACCCTTTGGCATATGTCGCACCCAACCCCCGACATTTACCTTGCTGTTTTTATATTTTCAGATTACAAAAACCTATATCTACCATCCGTATTGCACTTGTATCACCATCTCTTCGCCGAACTAGTGCACCTATACAATTTACCATTGTATTGGGTGTGTTGGGAACACAAGAGACTCTTTGTTATTTGGTTGCAGGGTTATTTGAGAGAGACCATCTTCATCCTACGCTTCCCACGGATTGATAAACCGTAGGTCATCCACTTGAGGGAAATTTGCTATTTTCCTACAAACCTCTGCACTTGGAGGCCCAAAAACATCTACAAGAAGAAGGTTGTGTAGTAGACATCAAGCTCTTTTCTGGCGCCGTTGCCGGGGAGGTGAGTGCTTGAAGGTATATCTTTAGATCTTGCAATCAAATCTTTTAGTTTCTTATTTTATCACTAGTTTAGTCTATAAAAGAAAACTACAAAAAAATGGAATTGAGTTTGCCTCATAGCTTCATCTTTTTAATATCTTTCGTGACAATGATGGAAAGGAAAATTGTGCTCAAGTGCTAGAAGAAGAAGTCTATAAAATGTTTGGCACTAAATATGTGAATGATGAGAATGATTGCAACGTTGTTAGTGTGAATTCCTTGAATATCCATGATGCTAATGATATGCAAAGCCACAAGCTTGGGGATGCTATGTTTCAAGAAGATGATATTTTTAGTCCCCCAAGTTTTGATGGGAAAATATATTATGATGATAGCATGCCTCCTATCTATGATGATTATTGTGATGAAATTTATGCTATAAAGAGTAATGATATCCATCAAACTTTCCATCATGATTTTAATGCTCAAATTTATTATGTGAATAAAGTATCACATGACAGTTATTTCGTTGAGTTTGCTCACACTACTATTTATGAGAAGAAATTTGCTTATGTAGAGAGTGGAAAAATTTATATGCTTGTAGATCATGAAAATAATGCTTTATGTGATGGTTAAATTGTTGAATTCATTCATGATGCTACTGAAAATTATTATTAGGGAGGAATATATGCCTGTAGGAGTTACAATGATATGAAGTTTCCTCTCTATGTGGTTAAAGTTTTAAAGTTATGCTTGTTTTGCCTTCCTATGCTAGTTGATTATTGTTCCCATAAGTTGTTTCCTCACAAAATCCCTATGCATAGGAAGTGGGTTAGGCTTAAATGTGCTAGTCATATGCTTCATGATGCTCCCGTTATGTTTCGATTCTTATCTTTTATGTGAGCATCATTGTCATCATCATGCCTAGCTAAAAGGCACTAAAGAAAAGCGCTTGTTGGGAGACAACCCAATATTCACCCTTACTATTTTTGTGTGTCCACATGATTATGCTACTGTAGTAATCATGTTTTATAGCTTTTGTTTCAATAAAGTGCCAAGTAAGACCTTTAGGATAGCTTACAGTGATAGTTGTGTTGATCCTGCTGAAAATCAGAAACTTTTGCACCCAGTAAATTAGTTTTTATAATTCACATAAACGTGATTTTGATAAGATTATTTTTTCTTAGGATTGGTACACAAATTGGTCAGGTTTTCCTAATTTTGTAGAATTTTTGGAGTTACAGAAGTATTCGAATGATACAGATTACTACACTGTTCTATTTTTCATAGATTCTATTTTCTATGTATTGTTTGCTTATTTTGATGAATCTATGAGTAGTATCGAGGGTATGAACCATAGAGAAGTTGGAATACAGTAGATATTACACCAATATGAATTTAGAATGAGTTCACAACAGTACCAAAGTGGTGATTCATTTTCTTATACTACCAGAGCTTACGAGTTTTCTGTTGAGTTTTGTGTTGTGAAGTTTTCAAGTTTTGGGTAAAGATTCGATGGACTATGGAATAAGGAGTGGCAAGAGCCTAAGCTTGGGGATGCCCATGGCACCCCAAGGTAAATTCAAGGACAAGCAAAATCCTAAGCTTGGGGATGCCCCGGAAGGCATCCCCTCTTTCGTCTTCGTTCATCGGTAACTTTACTTGGAGATATATTTTTATTCACCACATGATATGTGTTTTGCTTGGAGCGTCATTTTCTTTTTTTTGTTTTGCTTGATGTTTGAATAAAATACCAAGATCTGAAATTATTAAATGTTAGAGAGTCTTCACATAGTTGCATAACTATTCGACTACTCATTGATCTTCACTTATATCTTTCCGAGTAGTTTGTCATTTGCTCTAGTGTTTCACTTATATCCTTTTAGAGCACGATGGTTATATTTTGAAGAAATAGATGAAATCTCAGGCTTCACTTACATTATTTTGAGAGTATTAAACAACATGGTAATTTTAATAAAAACTTTCATATAAAGTGCATTGAATACTATGATAAATTTGATACTTGATAATTGTTTTGAGATATAAAGGTGGTAATGTTAGAGTCATGCTAGTTGGGTAATTATGAAATTGTGAAATACTTGTGTTAAAGTTGGCAAGTCCCGTAGCATGCACATATGGTAAAATTTGTGTAACAAATTTGTTGCATGGGGTGCTCTTTTGATTGCCTTCCTTATGTGTGGAGGTTGGGGGCGCGATATGGTTAACTCCTACCAAGCTCCCCCTAGGAGCATGCGTAGTAGTACTTTGCTTCGAGGGCTAATAAAACTTTTGCAATAAGAATATGAGTTCTGTATGACTAATGTGAGTCCATAGATTATACACACTCTTACTCTTCCAAAATTGCTAGCCTCTTCGGTACAGTGTATTGCCCTTTCTCACCTTGAGAGTTGGTCCAAACTTCGTCGGTGCATCCAAACCCCGTGATACGATACGCTCTATCACACATAAACCTCCTTATATCTTCCTCAAAACAGCCACCATACCTACCTATTATAGCATTTCCATAGCCATTCCAAGATATATTGCCATGCAACTTTCCACCGTTCCGTTTGTTATGACACGTTCCATCATTGTCATATTGCTTTTGCATGATCATGTAGTTGACATCGTATTTTTGGCAAAGCCACCTTCATAATTCTTTCATACATGTCACTCTTGATTCATTGCATATCCCGGTACCACTACTGGAATCTGGCATTTTGCCGTCCGCCTACTCTTTGCCGTCCGCCAGCTGACGGTAAAGAGGCTCTTTGTCGTTCGCTTCCACAAAGTGGACGGCAAAGAAAGGGCTGATGGCAAAAAGTGTATTTGCCGTCAGCGGCTTCTTTGCCGTCAGCCAGCCGACGGCAATGAGCTGGAATGTAGACGGCAAAGAGCCAGGTGGGCCCCACAGCGCACGGCTTGGCTAGGTCAGCCTATTTGCCGTCAGCTAAATCTTTGTCGCCCGCCAGCCGGACCTTTGCCGTCCGCTGGCGGACGACAAAGAAAGGGCCCAGCTAACGGCCTTCTCCCCTTATGCTATGCGCGCCCTTTGCCGTCCGCTAGAGGACGGCAAAGAATGTGCCCCCACTAATTAGTAATGGCCGCCCCACCCCAACTGCCCTCTCCCCTTACTATCACCCCCTCTCCACCCTGCGCCCCCACTCACCCGCGCCCGCACTGCCGCTGTCGAGCACCGCCGCCGCCCCACCCCGCCGCAGCATC